>NC_079197.1:101959191-102164191 GCF_029499605.1 Hyla sarda | reverse complement strand
ACATTGATCTTTGTTATCCCATAGGATAATAGATCAATGGATTCTGCTGCTTGACTGCTCATGCCTGCATCTCAGGCACTGAGCAGTCATTCGGCGATCGGGCACCAGGAGGCAGGTAGAGGGACCCTCCTGGAGTCCTACAGCAGTTTAGTTTCACTTCAGACGTGGCGATCAACTTTGAACGCCGCGTCTAAAAGGGTTAATAGTACGCCGGGGCCCCGTGTTATAGAAAGGGAGCGGACTCCGATATGCCCTGGGTCCTTAAGCAGTTAATTTAAAAAGATTATATTATATATCTATATATCTCTATATCTATATCTCTATATCTATATTTATTATATATGTGAGCCAACAGATCAACTTTTTTGCACTTTATTGGAGGAGTGTTGCATATATATATATATATATATATATATATATAATTTTTTTTCACATACATACACACAGTCATGGCCATAAATATTGGCACCCCTGAAATTTTTCAAGAAAATGAAGTATTTTGTAACAGAAAAGGGATTGCAGTTACACATGTTTTTCTATACACGTTTATTCCCTTTGTGTGTATTAGATTACAGTTACACATGTTTTGTAACCAAAAAAAAAGGGAGGAAAAAAAGCTAATTGGACATAATGTCACACCAAACTCCAAAAATGGGCTGGACAAATTATTAGCACCCTAATATTAACTTAATATTTGGTTGCACACTCTTTGGAAAAAATAACTGAAATCAGTCACTTCCTATAACCATCAATAAGCTTCTTACACCTCTCAGACAGAATGTTGGACCACTCTTCCTTTGAAAACTGTTCCAGGTCACTCTTAATGGAAGTTCGCCTTTTCCCAACAGCAATTGTAAGATCTCTCCACAGGTATTCAATGGGATTTAGATCTGGACTCATTGCTGGCCACTTCAGAACTCTCCAGCTCTTTGTTGCCATCCGTTTCTGGGTGCTTTTTGACATGTTTGTGGACATTGTCCTGCTGGAAGACCCAGTTTTCTGACACAGGGCTTTACAGTGCAACCCAAAATCTGTTGGCAAGCGTCAGATTTCATGATACCTTGCACACATTCAAGGCACCCAGTGCCAGAGACAGCAAAACAACCCCAAAACATCATTGAACCTCCACCATATTTCACTGTAGGTACGGTGTTCTTTTCTTTGTAGGCCTCATTCCATTTTTGGTAAACAGTAGAATGATGTGCTTTACCAAAAAGCTCTATATTTGTTATATCTGTCCACAAGACGTTTTCCCAGAAGGATTTTGGCTTACTCAAGTTCATTTTGGCAAAAGGTAGTGTTGCTTTTTTATGTGTGTCAGCAGTGGGGTCCTCCTTGGTCTCCTGCTATAGAGTTTCATTTCATTTCAACCCCTTAAGGACCCAACCAATTTTCAGTGTAGGACCCGGCACTTTTTTTGCACATCTGACCACTGTCACTTTAAGCATTAATAACTCTGGGATGCTTTTGCCTTTCATTCTGATTCAGAGATTGTTTTTTTTGTGACATATTCTACTTTATGTTAGTGGTAAAATTTCGTCAATACTTGCATAATTTCTTGGTGAGAAATTCCAAACTTATGAAAAAAATTTAGCATTTTTTTTTTTTAACTCTGCGTATAAGGAAAATAGGCATACCAAATAAATTATATATTGATTCACATATACAAAATGTCTACTTTATGTTGGCATCATAAAGTTGACATGTTTTTACTTTTGGAAGACAGAGGGCTTCAAAGTTCAGCAGCAATTTTCCAATTTTTCACAACATTTTAAAAATCTGAATTTTTCAGGGACTAGTTCAGACGAAGTGGATTTGAAGGGCCTTCATATTAGAAATACCCCACAAATGACCCCATTATAAAAACTGCACCACTCAAAGTATTCAAAATGACATTCAGTAAGTGTGTTAACCCTTTAGGTGTTCTTGTAGACCCAGTTTTTGAATTTTTGCAAGGGGTAATAGGAGAAGTCCCCCAAAATCTGTAACCCAATTTCTCTCGAGTAAGGAAATACCTCATATGTGTATGTCAAGTGTTCGGCAGGCGCAGTAGAGGGCTAAGAAGGGAAGGAGCAACAATGGGATTTTGGAGAGTGAATTTTGATTAAGTAGTTTTTAGGGGGGTGTGACGGACTGACTCCGCCAAAAGTGACTTCTCTTTCCGTACGACAAGCCCCAGCATATCACAGGCAATATCCCCAGGCAGAACTAGATATTATTGCATCCTTGTACCCAAAGAACCAGGCAACACCAGTCTTCAGGTAAAAAATCTGAACTCTTTATTGTGGAACAAGTGTCTTCTTTTATAGGAAGGATATCACAGAGAGAAGGGTCAGTAAAGACAATACAGGTGACAGTGAGTCTGGGAGATAATCCATTAAAGGTGATTAGCTCTCCCTATACAGTGCCTTGAGTGCAAAAGGTGGAGGTGTGCAGAAGTTGGACTGTGTGCAAAATGTGAACCATGTGCAAAAGGTGTATTGTGTAAAGGAGGTGGACAGTGTGCAAAAGGTAGACCATGTGCAAAAAGGTGTATTGTGCACAAAGTGTATGAAAACAGTAAATAAAAGTATTTTAACTCTGAGCTTTATGTCACTGGACAACATCAACTGAGGGGTATAAATAAACATGTCCTAAAGTCCATCCAAGTAGGTAGGGTGACTCTAGGATCCATCACAGGGGGCATGTCACATTTAGGAAGCCCCTATGGTGCCAGAACAGCAGAAAAACCCCACATGGTATACCATTTTGGAAACTACACCCCTCAAGGCACGTAACAGGGGGTCCAATGAGCCTAGATACCCCACAGCTGTTTAAAGTCGGATGTGTAAATGAAAAAAACGTTTTTTTTTCACTAAAGTGCAGTTTTTTCCCCATATTTTACATTTTTACAAGGGGTAATAGGAGAAAATTATGCCCAAAATTTGTAACCCCAGTTCTTCTGAGAATGGAAATACCCCATGTGTGGACGTCAAGTGCTCTGCTGGCAAAGTACAATGCTCAAATGATTGAGCGCCATTGAGCTTTTGAGAGTGAGAGTGAATTTGTTTGGAATGGAAGTCTGGGGCCATGTGCGTTTAACAAAGCCCCCCGTGGTGCAAGAACAGTGGACCCCCCCCCCACATGTGACCCCATTTTGGAAACTACACCCCTCACAGAATATAATATGGGGTGCAGTGAGTATTTACACCCCACCCCATTTTCACGGACCACTGTTCCAAAAATCTGTCAGACACTTATGGGGCGTAAATGCTCACTGTACCCCTTATTACATGAGGGGTGTAGTTTCCAAAATTGGGTCATATGTGGGTGGGGGTCCATTGTTCTGGCACTATGGGGGCTTTGTAAACACACGTGGCCTTCAATTCCGGACAAATTTTCTCTTCAAAAGCCCTATGTCACTCTCTCTTCTGAGCATTGTAATTCACCCACAGAGCCCTTTATATCCACATATGGGGTATGTTCTTACTCAGAAGAAATGGGATTATAAATTTTGTGGGGCTTTTTTCCTATTTTCCCTTGTGAAAATGAAAAGTTTAGGGTAACACCAGCATTTAAGTGAAAAAGGAGATTTTTTTATGCTTACCGTAAAATCTCTCGAAGGATCCATTGGGGGACACAGACCATGGGTGTATGCTGCTGTCTGTAGGAGGCTTGACACTATGGCAACAGAAAAGTCGTCTCCTCCCAGCAGGATATACCCGCCCACAGGCACCTGAGCTAATCAGTTTTAGTCCCAGAGCAATAGGAGAAGACCGACAGGTCAAGAGAAAACCACAAACTGTCCAAGCAATCAGAAGAAAAGGCAACTGAACACACCTTCGGACAGATAACTGAAATAGGAACACCAGAAAAAAAGGGTGGGAGCTGTGTCCCCAAATGGATCCTTCGAGAAAGAGTTTACGGTAAGCATAATTAAAAAATCTCCTTTTCTCCATCGGCTCCATTGGGGGACACAGACCATGGGACGTACCAAAGCAGTCCCTTGGGTGGGTAAGGAATCAGACAGGTGGACGGTTGGACCACCGCCGTCTGCAAAGTCTTACAGCCCAGAGTAGAATCAACTGATGCAAAGGTATGAATCTGGTAGCACCTTGAGAAAGTGTACAAAGTTGACCACGCAGACGCCTTACAAAACTTCAAGGTCGAAGCAACGCAGCAGAGGGCCCAGAATGCCCCGAAAAACGGGTGGGATCTTCCCCTTGCAGCGGTAAGCTCCCAAAATAGCAGACCGGATCCACCGAAAAATGGTGGTTGTACAAGCAGGTTGTCCTGTACAACGACCTACCCGAAAAACAAAAAAAAGGGGGTCAGACTGCCGAAAGGAAAAAGAGTGACTGAGAGATAAGTCCGAACAGCCCTCACCACAACCAGGTTGTGGAACAAACGCTTCCAGAGATTAGAAGGGGCCGGACAAAAAGGACAGTAGGACGATGTTCTCATTGAGATGAAAAAGTCAAAAACCATCTCAGGTAAGAAGGACGTACCTGGACGGAAAACAACTTGTCCTGGTATACAACCAGGAAGGAAGAACGGCAGGAGAGAGCTACAAGCTCTGACATCCTCCTAACAGAGGTAAGAGCAATAAGGAATGCCACCTTCCGGGGAAGGAGGCGAAGAGAAATGTCCCTGAGAGGGTCAAAAGGGGTGCCTTGCAGTACACCTAAGACCAAGTGTAAGTCCCAAGGGAAAGAAGGGGACTGATGAGGGGCAGCTTGTGTCACTCCCTGAACCAGGTTCGGACATGAAAATTGAACGTCAGAGGACGTGGAATGGAAAGGACTGAACCTTGACCCTTAAGGGAGCTGAAAGCCAACCATTGGGCCAGCCCTGACTGGAAAGGAGTCGGGAAGGGAAAACCGCGACTGGAGAAAAAAGGCTGAGTTTCAAACCAACGGAAAAAAAAAAAGACCGCCAGGTATGGTGGTAAGTCTTGCAGAGGAAGGCTTGTGAGCCCTCAGAATGGTGTGAACAACTTGGGAAGAGAAACCGTGGGTCCTTGTCTCAACCGCCACGCCGGCAAAAGCAGAGACGGTAAATAGGTGGCACAGGAGACCTGAGCTAGGAGGTCTGGACAATAGGGAAGGCGCAGCGTTAAGTCGTTCAGGAGTCTGACCATGACTACTAGAGATGAGCGAACCTACAGTAATTTCGATTAGTCACAAACTTCTCGGCTCTGCAGTTGATGACTTTTCCTGCATAAATTAGTTCAGCTTTCAGGTGCTCCGATGGGCTGGAAAAGGTGGATACAGTCCTAGGAGACTCTTTCCTAGGAATGTATCCACCTTTCCAGCCCACCGGAGCACCTGAAGGCTGA
Source organism: Hyla sarda (assembly GCF_029499605.1). NCBI lineage: Eukaryota > Metazoa > Chordata > Amphibia > Anura > Hylidae > Hyla > Hyla sarda. The sequence goes on along the minus strand of NC_079197.1, from coordinate 102,158,874 downwards.
ACTAATTTACGCAGGATAAGTCATCAACTGCCGAGCCCAGAAGTTCGTGACGAATCGAATTTACTGTAAGTTCGCTCATCTCTAATGACGATGAACCACGGCTGGGCCACGAGAATGGCGGAAGCGCCCTACTATGAGATTCCTCAGGACCCCGAAAAGGGAGGAAGGGGAGGAAACAGATAAGGTAGGGCAACGCCCAACCAAGAGAGAGGAACGCTTCGGTTGTGGTGGGACAAGCAGAGGTCCACGCCAGGAGCGCCCCAGGGGTTGCAGATCACTGCAAACACCCTCGGAAGTGGGAACAACTTGTCTTGGACAACTGAGGACTAACTGAGAAGACCACATCTCAGGGACGGCCGGAATGAAGATAGCTGAGATGGCCGGAAACCTGAGTTCCGCCCAGAAGGGAAATTCCCAAGAAGTAAGCAAAGAAAGAATTGCCCTAGACCCCAACATGTTGAAGGGGAAAAGGACTTCTTGGGGGACCAAGGCCACAGACCGTCCGGTCCCTGAAAACACCTCCCCAGCCTGACAGACTGGCAGGAAGGAGCACCCCTGAAAAAACAGGGGGAAAACGAAGGCACCATAGAAGGGACAGACAAGACTTTCGAGAGCCAATGGAGACCTGCCCCACCGGAAGAGAATCACTAGATTAAAAGGTCGGTGATGAAAGTGGGCAAATGGCATGGCCTCCACGGCCGCCACCAACCGACCCAGGACATCCATGCAAAAGCGAATGGAAACTGGAGCAGGGTGCCAAAGTCATCGGACGATTGTTCGGCGGAGTCTAAAGCGGGCAGAGGCCGCGTCAAACTGGAGCCCCAGGAGAGCGGTTGGACTTGTCCCGATAGACCTCGTCTCACTTCGGTTGCATGGTCTAGAGGTTGGGACTAAGACTCCCCAGGATCAGGGCCCTGACTGGAGCTCTGATCAGGAGGTCACCCAAGTCAGGAATGACGGAAACAACTGATGTCCGTATTAAAAGGGCCATCACAGGCACCAGGACTTGGAAAGGGTCCGCGGAGAAGTGGCCAGACCGAAATGGAGAGTCACAATAGAAAATGACCGTCCGGAACTGCAAACCGGAGGTACTGCTGATGACCGGGAAACAATGAGACGTGGAGACAGGCATCCTTGATGTCTATCGAGGAACGAAAACTCCCCTTGAACTATGGACGCCAGCACCGAACGGAGAGACTCCATTCGGAATGGGAAAGCAGAAGATGCTGGCTGAGATACTAGAGAACCAAGATTGGGCGAACAGAACAAGTTCTTGGGGACCACAAAGAGGTTGGAATAAACCTCGAAAACATTCCCCTGAAGGAACCGGGACAATAACTCCCTGGATAAAAAAAGGAGCTGGAGCGCGCCCCGAACTGCCTCCGCCAGAGAGGGGAACCAGAGGGTCCAGGAAAGAAAAAGGCAATCCCATGGAAGGGAATTAAATTCAATCCTGTATCCGCTGACTAACACATCCACGACCAAGGAATCCTGAATGTGCGTGGACCAGGCATCCCGGAAGAGTAAGAGGCGACCAACCACTCAAGAAAGGTCGGTGGGTGGGGCGACCCTTCTAGCCGAGGAAGGCCTACGGGTGCCTGATGGGGCCGAAAAACGTCTGGCACGGATAACAGACCTCCGGGAGGGACGGGTCCAGAAGAGGGGAGCCCTCTACCCGTGAAGGCGCCTGGCTGGACCCTTTGTTGAACCAAAGGTCCGCAGGACTGAAAGGAGGAGGAATTCTGATGGAAAGTGGTTCTGCGAGCCTTTTCCAGAGGTATAAGGAACTCTTACCGCCCGTCGCCTCACTTCTTAAAGGCTGTGTTCGCCTTCAGGCTTTAAGCCACATGGAGCGACGGAGGACTACCAGGTAGCCTGTAGCAAAGGAAGCACAGCAGCTGTGCATGGGAGCAGAACACAGAAAATTTCCAGCTGAGGAGCATCAGAGAGCTAGTTCAGATAGTATTCAGGATTACTCCGGAGGATCTACCTGGCGGAGTTGGGAGACCATACTGAAAGGGCATCTGACACCCAGGCGGAAGCAAAAAGCAGGAAGAAAGGAGGAACCTGCTGTCTCAAAGTCAAATTTTGCCAAAGTCTCCACCTTTTTGTCGCTGGATCCTGGAAGGCAGCCGCATCAGTCAACGGAAGGACAGTCGCCTTAGAGAGGCGGGAGACCGGTAGATCCACAGTTGGAGAGGAGGTCCCTCGAGCAATGAGGTCCTTGGCGAGGGAATACCACGCTTGAACCTTCTTCGTTTCCTGAAACTTCTTGTCAGGATGCCTACAGGCGGATTCCAGCAAGACGTCAAATTCAGCGTGAGAGCTGAAAGTCTTGGGTGCCAGTCGGGCACGAAGAAAGGAGACTTCTGGAGCCACGTCCGAAGATCCTGGGTCCTTTAAATGGAAGGCGTCTCTTATGGCCGAAACCAATGAGTACACCACATCAGGTATATCCGTGCGGTCCTCTGAGTCGGAGGCCAAGGCAGAAACCTCATCCACAAGTTCTTCAGGTGAATGGGAACAAGGTGAGGTAGCCCTGGAAGAGGTCAGGCACAATGAAAGGCAACTTCTGGAGCCACATCCGAAGTTCCTGGGTCCTCTAGATGGAAGGTGTCTTATGGTCAAAACCAATGAGTGCACCATGTCCGACATTATCCATGCGGTCCTCTGAATCAGAGGCCGAATCGGAAACTTCCTCCACAGGTTCTCCAGGTGAATGGGAACATGTGAGGTGGCCCTGGAAGAGGGAGAGACTGACCTGGTACGCGGGTCTGGAAAACCAGAGCGACGACCACGGGAGCGTCCTCTAGGGGAGCGACGCTTGCTACCAGCTGGAGTAACAGGGCGATGCCTGTGAGGGGAGCGCCCGTGCTTGCCAGGAGACTCGGGGGATGAGTCAGATGAAACACCCCTATGATGCTGCAAGAGTGGCAGGATAGGGGGAAGAGCGGTTCCCTCTGGAGGGCCGGTGTAGGGAGGATCACTCCCAGGCAGTCGCCACAGAACGGGAGCCCTTTACAGGGGGGTGTGGGGGAGCAGTGGTGTAGGTAGAACAAACTGGTTCAGCAGAACCACACATTTTTAGCGTTCCAGCCCCTAAAGGTGTAATAAGTAACCTCCCATAGCTGTTTAGAGGGAGGAATCGGTCTGGGCTCTGACATAAGTCTCACCCAGCAAGGGCATCACTGATTGGCCCTGTAAATCCCTCTGCGCGCACACAGCACCGATTTGTGGATAATTTGCGCGCTCTGAGGAATCCCCACCGTCTACGGGTGGGTGGAGCTAAGTCCGTACAGGGCCCGCGGTCAAACTACGATAATGGCGCCCGCTCCCGGCCCCAACGCATATGTGAATGACAGGGGAAGGGAGCGGGCGAACACACCGCCAGCAGCCTCCGCTGCTGAACAGGGAACTATGATAGGCCCGATATGTAGCCGAAGCTATTCACATTCAAAATAGTGAAAGTCGCAGCCGCAGCTCGCAGGTGGGCGGGGCTAAAGACCATCCAGAGCCCGCGGCAGAGAACATGTGGCCGGGAAATAATGGCGCCCGCTCTCAGCCCATATGCGGTCGCATGTGCGAGCGCAATGGGAAGGGAGCGGGTGAAAACACCGTTGGCAGCTTTTAAACGCTGCCGACAGGAACAGAGAGACGGGCGCGAGATGCGGCTGAGACTGAAGCCGGCACTCGCAAGTGAAAGTCGACAGCCGCGGTTGCTGAGGGAGGGAGCTGGCCAGTGCCTGAATACAGTACTAACTACTGCAATAAGTGTCACACCACTGCATATGTCCCCCAAACCTGAACTAAGAGAGGGCTGCCTAGTCCCTCTTGAATAAGCCCCCAGACCACCATGAAGGGGTTGCCCAGGTGAAAATAAAGAGTGGGCCAAAAACTAGGGGTCTCCAGAGGTTGCAAGTCCGCATCTAAAAAGGGGGAAATACTCACCTCAGTCTGAAGAACTTACCTCATGAAGTCTTCTCTATTAAGTCTTCAGCCAGCTTTAGTCACCTGCATCACGCCGGGCTACCATGCGCGAGCGAGGCGAGCAGGGAAATAGGGGGACCCAGACCCATGAGGTACAACCCCAGGCGCTGACCATTGGTGAGGGGGTTAACAGCGCATATTTGCAATGTCTGTGCCCCCTCAATCGCAATGGGGAAACAGTGAGCCGCAGTTCCTGAGTCCCCACCTGAAAACAGGAAAGATAACGGAATAAAAAACTAACATCCCTAAATCTAGGAAATTAATAAAACATAAGATCTGGTCTGGAGAGAACTCCAGACCAGTGTCTACCTCCTTAGACACCAAGCTAAAACTGATTAGCACAGGTGCCTGTGGGCGGGTATATCCTGCTGGGAGGAGCTGACTTTTTGGTTGCCATAGTGTCAAGCCTCCTAGAGACAGCAGCATACACCCATGGTCTGTGTCCCCCAATGGAGCCGATAGAGAAAGGTTTCTCTTCATTTTCCCATCAAACTTTAATGAAAATTCTTCAAACACCTGTGGGGTGTTAAGGCTCACTATACCCCTTGTTACATTCGGTGAAGGGTGTAGTTTCCAAAATGGGGTCACATGTGGGTATTTATTTTTGTTGCGTTTATGTCAGAACCGCTGTAATATCAGCCACCCCTGTGCAAATCACCAATTTAGGCCTCAAAACGTACATAGTGCGCTCACTCCTGAGCCTTGTTGTGCGCCCGCAGAGCATTTTACGCCCACATATGGGGTATTTTCGTACTCAGGAGAAATTTCGTTACAAAATTTGGGGGTCTTTTTTTCCTTTTACCGCTTGTGAAAATAAAAAGTATGGGGCAACACGTGCATGTTAGTGCAAATTTTATTTATTTATTTATTTTTTTTTTTTATATATACACTAACAGGCTGGTGTAGCCCCCAACTTTTCCATTTCGTAAGGGGTAAAAGGAGAAAGCCCCACAAAATTTGTAGTGCAATTTCTCACGAGTAAGGAAATACCCCATATGTGGCCCTAAACTATTTCCTTGAAATACGACAGGGCTCCGAAGTGAAAGAGCACATTTGAGGACTAAATTAGGGATTGCATAGGGGTGGACATAGGGGTATTCTACGCCAGCGATTCACAAACAGTCTCCAGCTGTTGCTAAACTCCCAGCATGCCTGGACTGTCAGTGGCTGTCCGGAAACGCTGGGAGTTGTTGTTTTGCAACAGCTGGAGGCTCTGTTTTGGAAACACTGCCGTACAATACGTTTTTTGTTTTTATTGGGGGGGGGGGGGGGAACAGTGTAAGGGGGTGTATATTTTGCGTTCTACCCTTTATTATGTGGTAGTGTAGTTTTTTTTAGGGTACATTCACACTGGCGGGTTTACAGTGAGTTTTCCCGCTAGGAGTTAGCGCTGCGGCGAAAAATTTGCCGCAGATCAAACTTCAAGCAGGAAACTTACTGTAAACTCGCCCATGTGACTGTACCCTGTACAGTCACATGGGTGGCAAACCTCCAGCGGTTTCAAAACTACAACTCCCAGCCTGCACTGACAGACCGTGCATGCTGGGAGTTGTACTTTTGCAATAGCTGGAGGCACACTGGTTGGAAAACTTTCAGTTAGCTTCTCTTACCTAACTCAGTATTTTCCTGGAGAGCTACAGTTTAGAGACCACTGCACAGATGTTGCAAAACTACAAATCCCAGCATGCCCAGACAGCAAACAGCTGTGTAGGCATGCTAGGAGTTGTAGTTTTGCAAGATCTGGAGGGCTACAGTTTAGAGATCACTGTATAGTGGTCTCAAACTGTAGCCCTCCAGATGTTGCTAGGCAACTCACCAGCTTCCGTAGGATCAGCAGTCACCCCGGTCAGGTCCCTGCCCGGCGGGGACCATAATTCCCCATGATGTAACAGTACGTCATGGGTCCTTAAGACCCAGGGTGTCGTGACGTAGAGGTACGTCATGGGTCCTTAAGGGGTTAAATGTCGATGGATAGTTCGTGCTAACACTGATGCTCCCTGAGCCTGCAGGACAGCTTAAATATCTTTGGAACTTGTCTGGGGCTGCTTATCCACCATTCAGACTATCCTTCCGTCCATGCCCAGGGAGATTAGCTACAATGTCATGGGTTGCAAACCAAACTTCTTGAAAATGTTATGCACTGTGGACAAAGGCAAATCTAGATCTCAGTAGATTGACTGGTAACATTGAGATTGAGGACTTGAGAACCAAAATTGTTCTCAAGTCTTTTGTCCATGCTTATCTGTTGTCCATGCTTAGTATGGCACACACTGACACACAATGCAAAGACTAAGTTAACTTCTCTCCTTTTTATCTGCTTTCAGGTGTGATTTTTATATTACCAACATTTTTTAATTCTTTAATATTACCCACATCTCTTACTTTTTCCACAATTTTGAAAGGGTGCCAATAATTTTGTCCAGCCAATGTTTGGAGTTTGGTGTGACATGTCCAATTTGCTTCCCCCCCCCCCCCCCCTTTTTTTGGTTTAGTTCCAATACACACAAAGGGAATAAACATGTGTAAAGCAACACGTGTTAATCCTTTTCTGTAAGAAATACTTCATTTTCTAGAAAAATTTCAGGGGTGCCAAGATCATGATTGTATTGCATATTTGCATAATATAATATGCATATTTGCAGTTTAACACCTTTTCTCATATATAAAAAAAATAAAAATAAAAAAGGTAAAAACACACTTTTTACTCAAAAGAATATTGCTGTATGCAACAAAAAATGTTTTTTTTTAACTTATTCTGTGTCATACTAAGGGTCTATGAAATCAAATAAACAAAAAACACAAACACACACTTGTGCCAATAGCCTACCTTAGGATCTTCTAATCGTTGCAAATATTTTTCAAAAGGGCCTTCTACATACTAAACAAAGGACAAACATTTGAGTACAAGGCAAGTATTGAAAATTGACATAACTTTTCCCATGTTGTACATCTTGGAAAAACATTAAGAGGATAACTGTTGTCAGCAGGGTCATCCGCACTAACCAATGGTACTGGCTGGTAGTGCAGGCGACGCTGATTGAAAGATACCTACCATGGCCAGATCCATTGCGGCGTTTCTCTTTTATCTTCCCAATTGTGATTATGGAAATGACCAGTCAGCGGAACGGGCAGAGATACAGTGGCGACCTCGGGCACAGACATCTCAGTGCTCGGCCCGCTCATACATATTTATGCAATCCCCTCCGCTTCCCCACTCTGTATTTACTCTCACTGCGAATATGCTGATGATCCAAGATGGTCGTCGTACACGCGCAATAGGAATCACTAACTGGTCATTTACATAATCACAATTAGGAAGATAACAGGAACGCCGCAATGGGTCCGGGCATAGTAGGCATCATTTTAATCAGCGTCATCCATACACTACCAGCCAGTACCACTAGTTAGTGCGGGTGACTGCTGACAGTTTAAAAACATCAATCTTTCTAATATACCTAAAATTTTTAATCTCCTTTTCATAGAAACTCTGGCTTATTAAAAAAAAAAAAAAAAAAACACAGACCACTAGGAGTTCCCATAACATCCAGGACATAATACTGTCCAGCTGCAGCATCATCATCTTTGTCCCAGCTGAATACCAGGCTGGGACAAAGTCCAGTAAGTGAGGGCAGGAATAGAACTCTGTGCTCACCCCTGTCCTGTCTGTCTGTCAGACTTCTGTCTTAAAAAAAGAGAGGTGGGGGTTACAGAGCAGCCTGCAGTGATTGGATGAAGAGACATAGCATAGCACAGCAGACTCCGTGAATGCATGGTGAGGGTGTGCTGAGGTGTTAGCTGGGAGTCAATAGGGAAATCTAAAATGCTGTAGCTACAATGCTTTCTGTATGTGGTATTTTTATCTTGAGTGGTATTTTGTGAAGTAAGTGGCAGCTTTTCCAAAATGCAACAAGCTTTAGCTATGTTTATAAACTATGCAAATTTTTTTATTTTTTTATTTATTTTTTTTTTTGTGGCTTTCACATAAAAAAAAAAATCCTTGAATCACATGATCAAAGAATCACTGAAAAATAACAATATCACTTAGACACCTTTTATGCATGTGTTTGTGTGTGTTGGGGGGGGGGGGTAAAAAAATGCATCACAGAGGACAAAGTATTTTTTTTCAGGGCAGATAAACTGTAAGAAGTATGTGTGGAGGAAGCATTATGCATGTCTGGATACAATTACACTAGAATCTATCAATTTTATCATCAGCAAAGTGGTTTGTTATTGTTCACAACAATTTTTTTTTTTTTTTAACACACAATACTATGGAGAAGATTCATCAAAACCTGTGCAGAGCAAAAGTGGCGCAGTTGTCCATAGCAACCAGTCAGAACAATTCTCAAATTATTATTATTTTTTTTTTATATATATAAAACTTTATTTATGGAGGTTTTTTAAACGACAACTTACCGAGTCAAAAAGCTTTTCATTCTTCCTCATGTAAGACACACATATTTGCCGTATCTCATTGTGGTGAATCTGGCAGTAGAAAAGCTGAAAAATATACCCAAAGCAAGCACAATGTCAAAATCCAAAATGCCAGACAAGCCAGTCTACCAATGTTATCCAATCTGTAGCTTTACAAATTGAAAATCATTTCATTGTCGGATGTTGGAGAGGAGGAATGAATTGTCAGCCAGACTTAGAAAATAGGAGAACATTATCCGGGATGGGGCAGAACATTATCCGGGATGGGGCAGAACATTATCCGGGATGGGGCAGAACATTATCCGGGATGGGGCAGAACATTATCCGGGATGGGGCAGAACATTATCCGGGATGGGGCAGAACATTATCCGGGATGGGGCAGAACATTATCCGGGATGGGGCAGAACATTATCCGGGATGGGGCAGAACATTATCCGGGATGGGGCAGAACATTATCCGGGATGGGGCAGAACATTATCCGGGATGGGGCAGAACATTATCCGGGATGGGGCAGAACATTATCCGGGATGGGGCAGAACATTATCCGGGATGGGGCAGAACATTATCCGGGATGGGGCAGAACATTATCCGGGATGGGGCAGAACATTATCCGGGATGGGGCAGAACATTATCCGGGATGGGGCAGAACATTATCCGGGATGGGGCAGAACATTATCCGGGATGGGGCAGAACATTATCCGGGATGGGGCAGAACATTATCCGGGATGGGGCAGAACATTATCCGGGATGGGGCAGAACATTATCCGGGATGGGGCAGAACATTATCCGGGATGGGGCAGAACATTATCCGGGATGGGGCAGAACATTATCCGGGATGGGGCAGAACATTATCCGGGATGGGGCAGAACATTATCCGGGATGGGGCAGAACATTATCCGGGATGGGGCAGAACATTATCCGGGATGGGGCAGAACATTATCCGGGATGGGGCAGAACATTATCCGGGATGGGGCAGAACATTATCCGGGATGGGGCAGAACATTATCCGGGATGGGGCAGAACATTATCCGGGATGGGGCAGAACATTATCCGGGATGGGGCAGAACATTATCCGGGATGGGGCAGAACATTATCCGGGATGGGGCAGAACATTATCCGGGATGGGGCAGAACATTATCCTGGATGGGGCAGAACTCGCAATCCTCACTTCAAAAACTCTGCTGGGAGCCCTGAATGACTCTGTGCCGGCCATTCAGTCGTCCATGTGAGGGGGATTTAAAAAAATAAATAAATAAATAAATAAAAATAAAAAACACAAAACACAGTATATACATCGCAGGGGAACAGAGCATGCAGGACGCTCCTCTGGTTAATAGCTTTTGATCGCATTGTGTCTCAGAAAGGAGACCTGCTGCGATCAATCTCTCACTACTACTGCTGCTACTACTACTACTCCCAACATGGAACAGACTGATGAGGGTAGTAGTACAAGCACTACAGTAGTCTCCCCAGCCACCCCCAGCCGGGGTAACTACTACTCCCATCATGAAAAGGAGTCTGTTCCATGATGGGAGTAGTAGTAGTCCCAGCTGCAGGAGTCTGTAGGCGGCTGGCTGACTTTTCATACTAACGGATGAAAAACTGATGCTAAAGGATGCCACTAAATGGCATCTCTTTGCATCCGTTAGTAGTATGGTCCATTTCTGCAGTATTGACGAGAGACTAGCAGGAAGGTGGCCATTGGCCGTGTGAACCGAGCCGTAGCATCATTCTCATTTATATACTGCAACCTTGGAAACCATGCCAATTTTTGTATCAAGAATATTAGGCTATAGATATTAGGCTATAGATAGATAATATAGATAGTTATAGTCGCATTTTAATACAAATGTCACGTGATGCAGTTCCTCATACTCATTGACGCAAAGCGAATATAACCGCGCATTTATCGAATGCGATTTTCGCGAATATAGGACGAATATTCGTCCAGATATTCGTGAAATATCGCAAATTCAAATATGGCATATGCCGCTCTTCACTATTCATGACCGATTTTTAACGCATAAAAAATTGCCGGAATTTCTGTGGTGGACGTTCCATCACAGAAGTTTCGGACCCCAGACTCCGTCAAAATAATGTTCATCCATTCGTAGGAATCCACTTTAAAATACATTTTCGCTCCAGATGGCAGAGATTCTGTTGTGTGACTGAGACCTTACAGTCAACAGGGACAGTTCAGCCCTCTGAAAGGCACCTGAAGCCTAACAAAATATATATTTGTATATTAGATAAAACCAATTCACTAAACATCATGTGACTGGAATAAATGCACATAAGAAAGGCCGTACAATAGTAGCAAATTATAAATTCCCCCCATAGTAACTACATGGCTAGGATCAGGCCACTGAAAGCGATACAGGGCCCCTGCGCACATACATCAGCATCTCCATTATGCTAGTGCAGTAGTCTTTAACCTGTGGACCTCCAGATGTTGCAAAACTACAACTCCCAGCATGCCCGGACAGTAGGCTGGGAGTTGTAGTTTTGCAACCTGTGGAGGTCCGCAGGTTGAAGACCTCTGTGCTAGTGTGTACATGACAAAACTTGCAAAACTACAACTCCCAGCATGCCCGGACAGCCAACGGCTGTCCGGGCATGCTGGGAGTTGTAGTTTTGCAACATCTGGAGGTCCACAGGTTGAAGACCTCTGTGCTAGTGTGTACATGATATATTTTTTGACATATTGAACCCTAACAAAAAAAATGACAAAAACTTTTTGTAAAAACAGAAACCACCAGAAGCACTTCCACCCAAATACAAAACAAAAAAGCTAAAAACAGTCCATTGAGCTTGTATACAGCATCTTCCACTGAGGAGACTTTTCCCTTCATCTCATTTCCATGCATAGAATGTGAGGTGCAGGTACTCCCCTCACAGCTGGCACTCCCCTCACAGCTGGCACTCCCCTCACAGCTGGCACTCCCCTCACAGCTGGCACTCCCCTCACAGCTGGCACTCCCCTCACAGCTGGCACTCACATAGAGGACAGTACACACTGCGCCCGACTTTCCCCCGTTACCTGCTCGGACACAGCTCTGAAGAGGCAGGACGCGTCCTTGGCTGTGAGTTTCCGATACAGCCCGAGGCTCCCCAGATACTCGTCCATGGTCACCTCATTGAGAGACTTCTGGCCGAAGTACTTCTTCCAGCCCTTGTGCATGGTGCCAGCTGTGTGCCCGCTCTTCGCTCAGCGCCTTTTCTAGCCGCCCTAGGCCGCGGAGCCAGTCCGCCCGCTTCTCAGGTAGGAGCCACAAGTTACACGCTACAATGTGTCAGTCCAGCTGGTGTCAAACCGGAACCGCGCTATCATCTGTCCTTAAAGGGCAAGGTGGAGGGGTGGGGGGAAAAGGAAAAAAAAAAAAAAAAAAAAAAAAAAAACTATTAACCCCCTAAGCACAGCCTCCTCCTATGCAATAATTCTGGCTACCTACAGTTCGGTGTGGCGCTGTCTATGCAAATGCATATACAACCATAATGGACAGAAGAGCTTAATAGAGATTATTCCAGAATTTATGTGACTGACGTGTAAATTCAGGGATATAGATCAATGGCCGACATGAACATTGGGGGGAGAGTTACAGGAGGGGTTTGTATTGTGTTCCCCACATCCTGGAGTAACAAAATATAGCAGCCAGTACCATTCAGGCAGTGCATTTAGATATATTCACATGGTAAGAGTACATTCACACAGTAACAATGTATACATTAACTGATGATAATGTATACAGTGATCCCTCAACTTACAACGGCCTCAACATACATTAGTTTCAACATACAATGGTCTTTTCTGGACCATTGTAAGGCTGGGTTCACACCACGTTTTTCAAATACGGTTTTCCGCTAAAAAAACGTATGGCAAAAACCGTATACAACCGCATGACTCCGAATTAAAACGTATACGGTTTATACTGACTGAAGAGCAGAGGAGAAGCAGGTCCTTCTTGTAGCTCAACTCTGCGGACAATGGCCAGACAGGGCGTTTCCAGAGGGAGGGGGGATGTCTGGGATGAATTCTAGAAAGATCTGCGCTTGTGTCAACTCCAAAAACGGATTAGAAAACCGTGTGCAACCGTATTCTGCGATTCTGTGTACGGTTCTCATAGACAATGTTAAAAGAACCACATACGGTTCGCATACGGTTTTCCAACCGGAGGCAAAAACGTGGTCGACAGCGTTTTTGCCTATGGTTGAAAAATCAGCAAAACCGTATCCGAGGCAAAACGGATGCAACTGTACACAACATTTGGAATACGGTTTACAATGCATTCTCTATGCATACGGTTTCGGATACGGTTGTATATGTTTTTTTGCGGAAAACCGTATACGGTTACCGTATTTGAAAAACGTGGTGTGAACCCAGCCTTACTTGAAACCAGACTCAACATACAATGCTATGAAATCTGAGAAACGTGTCAATGGCTGGAAGAACCGACCAATCAGAATGGACATTTCACTGCTAAAACCCCTTTATTCCTGAAGAGCATGCACTGACTGGTGTCTGGTAGCGCCCCCTACAGTACAGGGAGGTATTACATGTTCTGTACTCTTTACCTGTGCCAGGGTTACCTGCTCTTTTTGGACACCTGCTAAGGGTGACTCCATTTAACTTTTTTAGGACATTGTGTACTGTACAGGACCCTGAAGAAGCTTCTGTCCTCTACATAGACCAGTGTTTCTCAACTAGGGTGCCTCCAGCTGTTGCAAAACTACAAATCCCAGCATGCCCGGACAGCCTTTGGCTGTCCGGGCATGCTGGGAGTTGTAGTTGTGCAACAGCTGGAGCCACCCTGGTTGGGAAACACTGACATAGACAGTGATTTACAGCTCCCAGCAGATCTTTCTTACTTTTATATGTAGGGATTAGTTATCTACTTATTTTGCTTTAATCATCACTTTTTTTCCTATTTTTGGATGACATTTTGGTGACTTCAGAACCAATTACCAGGTTTCCATAGGGTTATGGTCTCAACATACAATGGTCTCAGCATACAATCGTCATCCTGGAACCAATTAATATTGTAACTTGAGGGACCACTGTATGTTATAAATGCTGAGGAGAAGTAGACCCCATTACTTCTATGGCTGAACACAGTCACCTAGTGACTCCATTTGAGACCATTGCGCCATTTTCAGCAGACTTAGGCAGCCATTGTACTTTTGAAAAAGCGCATACGTCCTGAAGGGAGTCACAAGTGGACTCGGTCAGTCATAGAAAGCAATGTCCACTGTTTCCATTACCAGTATATTTTGGCAACCCATTTTCGGCGAGATGCCGGTGAACACAACTAAAATTGGCACAAACGTACTCTGAACCTACCCTTAAAAGTTGCTAAAACTGATTCTGCGGTATGTCATCCATTTCCAATAAATGTTACAGATACCGTACGCAGTAGAACTTAGGGTAGGTTCACACTACACATGTGCCCTATTAGTTGTATCCAGGGGTGTAACTATAGGGGAGGAGAGGTAGCAATCACACCTGGCACTGGTGCCTAAGGCCATGTCCACACGTCACAATTTCTGTGTGGACATTTCAAGGTGCAGAAATTCCACTGCAGCAGAGTCCCATTAAATTCAAAGGATTCTGCTGCTCTGTGCACACAGTCGAATTTCCGTGCCAGATGTCTCCAGCACAGAAATTCCATTTTCTGTATTCGCAGAAAGAAGGAACATGTTCATTATGCATGGAATGCATAGCCATCTATGAAACAGCGCATTCCTGTGCGGTTCTATAGATTTTCCGACGTGTGACCATAGCCTAAGGGCCCAATCTGGCCCGTATGAGAGCAGTATTCTAAATGGCACATGGTGCCCTGTTGCAGATTTTTCATTACATTAAGGGTCTTTTCCCGTGGGGGAAAAGACCCTAACTAAAGACCCACCCTTGGGATATTGTATCCCAAGACTCACTAGGGACACGTATATTGATTTGTTGTTATAAATGGGAGCAGCAGACCCCATTGTTTTTTATGGCTGAATGGAGTCATTAGTGAATCTGTTCGGGGCTTATGCGGTACTTTTGAACTAGCACACTCATTCTGAAAGGAGTCACTAGGTGACTCCTTTGGGCCGTAGAAATCAATGGGGTCCACTGCTCCCATAAACAGTATACATCGGCATCCTGTTTTCGGTGAGATGCTGACGTATACAATTAATGGGTGCAGAAACATAGTGTGTTCATACCCTTATTGAAAGCATTTTTTCACCAGTGTTTTTTTATTTTATTTTTTCCACTACAAGTCAAGTGGTTCAAGGATTTATATTGAAGAATGTGGGAAGAAATGCATTATATACACACATTTTCTGTGCTATTTCCTTAAGGGAAGGTTCTTAGTATGTTCAATTTGCCGCCAAAAACGAAATGCCGACGTATACTGTTAGCAGGAGAAGTGGACCTCATTGATTTCTATGGCCAAATGGAGTCACTAAGATACTCAGTTGGGGACCTATGGGGGAGATTTATAAAAACCTGTGCAGAGGAAGAGTGGTGCAGTTGCCCATGGCAACCAATCAGATCGCTTCTTTAATTTTTTTTAAAGGCCTCTAAAAAATGAAAGGAGCAATCTGGTTGCTATGGGCAACTCTCCCTCCGGACAGGTTTTGTTAAATCTCCCATGGGTGACTCTGTTCAGCCATGGAAATCAATGGGGTCTGCTGCTCCTGTTAACAATATACGTTGGCATCCCATTTACAGCAGAATACCAACAGATATGAATAATGGGGGCGCTAACATAGTGTAAACCTAGTCATACTATATAATACTTTTACTAGGTGACTCCATTCAGGCTAAGTCGGCATCCTGTTTTTGCAAGATGCCGATGGGAACCTGCGACAAAGAGTCAAAACTCAGTAAGAACTTCGCATTATACCTTTGAATTATACCAGGATTCAGTGAGGTCCTTTTCCTTACATAATACTCTACAGGAGGCTGCACAGGGCCTAGAGCTACGTGATTTCAGGTGTGGGAGTAGAATTGGAGAGCAGTCAATCTACCACCTGTGGTTACACATGAGCAAGTCCTGCAAAAATCAACAAAATCCATTTTCTATTCACTAAGGGGGGGGGGGATGTATCAAGATGTTTGGACTGGCATTTGTCTTGCGCAGTCACTTTTTGCACTTTTTTTGAGCAAAAAACAAAATAGATCAAAATCCAAAGTCTTCTATTTCAGTTGATTATTTAGCCAGGAAAGTGCAATGGTAGCGAATCAACTATATGGACTTTCTAAAAAGGCACACATTTAGAGCACAAAAGGCTTTCAGAAGTCGCAAACCTACGTCGGCCCAGACCACACTTAGAAAAAACCTGTTACTTGAAGATATTTTATTTGCACCAAAGTTATTAAAGGCTGTGCCCCCAACATAATAATGTAAAAGGAAAATGCACAAATAACAGCCTTACTATGAATTAAATTGCAAAACAGAGAGAGCAAAAAACATTTATTTTAGCTGCCTTTGGAACAGACATGTAACATTGAATAGACCAACATACCTAGATGCAGGATAGAACGTTTTTCCAGGCAACTTCCACTCTTGTCCAGCTTGGATCAATTGTGACTTGCCAGTCCAATTTATCAAGGGAGTTGAGCTAAAATGGTAAATTTGGCGCAATTGCGCAAAATTTGCGCCAACTGAAAACGTCTAAATTTCAGTCTATTATACACCAACATTGATACATGTCCCCCTATGTTCCTTCTGCCATTAATCATATCCTTCGGCACCCCCCCCAAAAACAGGATGCTGCAGGAATATTTCGCACGGACATTCTGCTGCAGCAGAATCCCATTGATTTCAAAACACAGATTTCTGTTGAAATTCAAAGCCCCATTGATTTGAATGGGAATCTGCCCAGAATTCTGCAAAATTTTAAGACATGTTCAATGTTTTTGCAGAACCCGGAAAGAAGAATTTCCACTGTGGAAATTCTGCAGCGGAAATTTTGCAGATTGGGTCACCAGAATACCCATTCAACAATGTACAGTAAATTTTGCAGAATTTCCAAGCTGAATTTTTCCAGCCGATTTATGTAGGAAATGTTGCCATGTGAACATAGCCTCAGTTGCCATGTGAACGAAGCGTTCACCAGACAGGATTTCCTCACTGAATATAATCCTCACCAGAAACTTCCATTGACATCAATGAGGTTTTGATTCCACAAGGATTCCTGGAACACATTCCACAGGGAAATTCTGCTTGGATCAAGAAGGTAAAATAAATGACAATGCATACCGCGTACACATTGCCACTGATTACTGTACAGTAGGAGGGAACATAAATCCCTGCTCCAGTACTTAACCTGGGTGGTGCTCTGCTCACCCAGCCACACCGCGCAACTAGAGTGTTGCACAGTGTGGATGTTTTATTTTTCTATAAGGATTGGAGATTGTCTGCCTACCTATCTGAACTACACTGCTCTAAAAAATAAAGGGAACACTTCGATAACACATCCTAGATCTGAATGAATGATCTTATCATATGAAATACTTTCGTCTTTACATAGTTGAATGTGCTGACAACAAAATCACACAAAAATGATCAATGGAAATCAAATGTATCAACCCATGGAGGTCTGGATATGGAGTCACACTCAAAATCAAAGTGGAAAACCACACTACAGGCTGATCCAACGTTTGATGTAATGTCCTTAAAACAAGTCAAAATGAGGCTCAGTAGTGTGTTTGGCCTCCACTTGCCCGTATGACCTCCTTACAACACCTGGGCATGCTCCTGATGAGGTGGTGGATGGTCTCCTGAGGGATGTCCTCCCAGACCTGGACTAAAGAATCCGCCAACTCCTGGACAGTCTGTGGTGCATCGTGGCATTAGTGGATGGAGCGAGGCTTGATGTCCCAGATGTGCTCAATGGGATTCAGGTCTGGGGAACGGGCGGGCCAGTCCATTGCATCAATACCTTCCTCTTGCAGGAACTGCTGACACACTCCAGCCACATGAGGTCTAGCATTGTCTTGCATTAGGAGGAACCCAGGGCCAACCGCACAGGCATATGGTCTCACAAGGGGTCTGAGGATCTCATCTCGGTACCTAATGGCAGTCTACCTCTGGCAAGCACATGAAGGGCTGTGTGGCCCCCTAAAGTAATGCCACCCCACACCATTACTGACCCACCTGGAGGCTGTTGCAGGCAGCAGAACGTTCTCCACAGCGTTTCCAGACTCTGTTACGTCTGTCACATGTGCTCAGTGTGAACCTGCTTGCATCTGTGAAGAGCACAGGGTGCCAGTGGCGAATTTGCCAATCTTGGTGTTCTCTGGCAAAAGCCAAATGTTCTGTATGGTGTTGGGCTGTAAGCACAACCCCCACCTGTGGACGTCGGGCCCTCATGCCACCCTCAGGGAGTCTGTTTGAGTGGACACATGCACATTTGTGGCCTGCTGGAGGTCATTATGCAGGGCTCTGGCAGTGCTCCTCCTGCTCCTCCTTGCACAAAGGCGGAGGTAGCGTTCCTGCTGCTGGGTTGTTGCCCTCCTACTGCCTCCTCCACATCTCCTGATGTACTAGCCTGTCTCCTCGTAGCGCCTCAATGCTCTGGACACTAAGCTGCTTTGCCTGAGCCACTTGTGTGGGTTGTAGACTCCGTGTGATGCTACTGCTAGAGTGAAAGCACCGCCAGCATTCAAAAGTGACCAAAACATCAGCCAGGAAGCATAGGAACTGAGAAGTGGTCTGTGGTTACCACCTGGAGAACCACTCCTTTATTGGGTGTCTTGCTAATTGCCTATAATTTCCACCTGTTGTCTGTTCCATTTGCACAACAGCAGGTGAAATTGATTGTCAATCAGTGTTGCTTCCTGAGTGGACAGTGTGATTTCACAGAAGTGTCATTGACTTGGAGTTACAGTGTGTTGTTTAAGTGTTCCCTTTATTTTTTTGAGCAGTGTATATGTTAGGGGGGCTGCCTATATATATTATACATGAAGGAGAATTGGTCTGCCTATATATACATGGTGTGCTATATGGGAGCAATTGCTATATGGGGGCACAGAGGGGGAGGGGGCCTAATTTGAAGTTTGTGGGGAGGTGGGGATGGTGCTGGAGCAGGGTACCTCATCATGATAGTCTTTGCTGGATAGAGAAAGAATGTAAAAGTGAATTCCAATTAAAGATCTGTGAGTCACTGATATTATGGTGTGTCCCATCAGTACTGTAGTCACTGGTAAGTTCTACAGTTATGATTAAAGAAACAACAACTCCCAGCCTATCCTTACATCATACTGGGAGGTTTAATATCAGATGGTAAAAACGTTATCACATTCCCTTACTTGGCAATTGCTATATTTAATTTGTCAAAATGGGGTCTGTATTTTGCAGGGGGTCTGAATCAGAGGTCTAAGGTCTGTATATATGCTGGGAGCATGATACTTGGTTCTTGTTCTGGGGTCTGTATTATGCTGGGAAGGTGGGGGTGGTTATGGGGTCTGATTCTGGAGGCTAGATTATGCAGGAGAATAATACTAGGGTCTGTATTATGCTGGGGGCATGATACTGGGGTCTGTATTATGCAAGGAGGAAGACACTGTGGTCTGATTGTGGGATCTGTATTATTTGGGTGGGGGGGGGTACCAGGGTCTGCTTCTGTGGGCTATATTATGTAGATGGTCTGGAATAAAATGGTTATCTGTGCTAAACAAAAAATGTAATGGCTGTTGTGGGCAATTCCCCTCTCTATGTATTCTCCTCGCAAGGGCTGGACTGGGACCAAAAATAGGCCCAGGCATTTTAGAATAAGCAGCCCGTTTTTTGGTGGGGGCCGACTGCTGGGCCCCCGACCGATTACCTCAGTGGAGGTTGCTTTCCAGCTGTTGTAAAGCTACAACATCATCTCTGGAGAGCCTGAGGCATTATGGGAGTTGAAGTTTTGCTACAGCTTTTTCACACATCATAACTGCAGAACTTAAAAGTTCTCTAATGGAGCAATCACTCAGACTATACAATGATATCAATGACCCGAGTGACGTCTTCTCTGTTGGTCCAGGCACCAGGACTTCTTCCATCTACATCTTCCACTGCAGAGCCTGACGCCTGAACATCATCGGCTCCTCAGTTTGTCAGCAGACTCTTATCCTCTATAGAAAGACAAAAAATAATACTGTATGACACTGCCAGGCACTGAACTCATCATACTAATACTGTCACACACTGTTTCTTCTCAATAGAATCCCACCTGGCAGTGTCCTCCTCAAGACCCTTCTGTCCTCCTCCGTCCTTCTCCTCCAGACTCCTCTATCTCTCCCAAACCCCTCTATCCTCCTCCCGTCTCCTCCAGCTTTCTCCTCCCCCAGACCCCTCTGCCCCCCCAACCCCTTAGTCTTCCTATCAGCTCTTCTGTTACACCCCCAACCCAAATGTCGCCCAGACTCATCTTCCCTACTCCTCCAGACCCCTAAGTCCTCTCCAGGCTCCTCTCTCCCCCTCCCACAGACCTCTTAGTCTTATTTTAGTTTTATGCTGCCCTAGATTGACTAGGTGTATGTATGATAGATGTGTGTATATATAATAGATTTGTGTGTGTATGTATGATAGACGTGTATGATAGATGTGTGTATGTATGACAGTTGTGTATGTATTATAGATGTGTGAGTGTATGAATGAAAGATGTATGTATGTATGATAGATATGTGTGTGCATGATAGATAGATAGATGTGTGTTTATATGATAGATGTATGTATAATAGATGTGTGTATGTATGTCAATTGTCATACATACACACATCCATCTATACATCTATCATACATACACACATAATATGTATGCACATCTATTATACATACACACACACTTATACTTACACACACACCTATCATACGTATACACATCAATTATACACACATCTATCATTCACACCATTATCATACATACACATGTCTTTCATACACATATTTATCATACATACACATGCCATAGTATCATGATCAGTACTGAGTTGTGGGTTTTAATATGCCTTAATTCAGACTGGGCGATATACAAGTAAGTGTCTGCATTAACAATATCTTTGGAACAGGAGGTGTGCAAATAATTTTTTCCTGTGTAGGGGATATTAGGGTGTTGATTTTGTTTTCCATCATGCTAGAAGGAATTTACTCTATGGATGACTATTATGAGTCTTTGTTCCTTCAATCAGTGTGAACTAGTGTCACCAGCAGTGTTTCCCAATCAGGGTGCCTTCAGATGTTGCAAAACTACAACTCCCAGCATGCCTGGACAGCCTTTGGTAGCCTTTGGCTGTCCAGGCATGCTGGGAGTTGTAGTTTTGCAACACCTGGAGGCACCCTGGTTGGGAAACACTGGTCTACAGGATAGGGGATAAGCAGCTGATTGCAGGGATCCTACTGCTGGGGCCCCCCTCGATCTGAACGGGACCCCATCCCGCTGAGTCAGGAACATGTGTCATCTACCTCTAGACGAATAAGTTAGGGGATGTTAATTCTGGTTGAGAGGCACCCCTTTAATTAGCAGCTGTATTGTTTCTCAATGATTAAGCAGTGAACCTGAGGGGAGTGGTTACCACTAGTTTATTTTAAATATTTATATCTTCACTGTTATACCTATCCATGACTAAGGCTATGTAACTGGCCGAAACGTGCTGGATTTTTATCCTGCCTACACTGATGTCCTGTAAAGATTTTTCTTTGGATTAATAAGAGAAACCTTTTACCTGAATATTGGCGCTATATCTGTTCTTTACACATAATACATACACACACATGTATCATACATACACACACCTATCATACATATACACATCCATCATACACACATCTTTTATACATATACAAACACCTATCATACAAACATAATACATACAAACCACCCCTCTGCCCCAATCTATCCTCGGTCTTTTCACCCCCCCCCCCCCCCCCCCCCAGTCCACTCACACTGCTGACCTGCGAATGCCATGAATGGAGATAAGTGTTGCAGCCTCGTTTAGGCAATTTATTGGGGTCAGGGTCATCAGCTGAAGGCAGCAGGGCGTGGGCCGATTAACATCTATTCCGTGCCGGCAGGCACATTCAGTTGTAGGCAGGGACACATCAGTGGCTGGAAGCAGATGTGCGTGCCTGCGCGGGGCATGTCTGCTCCCAGCAGCCAATGCGCCTGCCAGTGTCCCTGCCCACCTGATTGGGGCAGAGTAGCTGGAGCCACAAACTTGAAAAAAAAATATTGCGTTAAGGTAGGCTGGCAGCCCACTGGACGGCGCGGCCCACCGTGCAAATGTCCGGTGTGCCCAATGGCCAATCAGGCCCTGGTCCTTGCTACAGTATAAGATCCTTACAGCGAGAATACCATATAGGAAAAATTCAGAAAAAAAACACCTTGTGACAAGCCACATTCACAACCCCACCCACAACAAACCATACCCTAATAAGCCACACCCTCAGGGGACATATGAAGGGTTTTGGGTGGGAAAACGTGTCAAAGTGGGGCCAGGGGATGAGTCTTGCAGGGAGCCCTTGCTTTATTTTGTACGATCTTGGGTGAGTGCCCAAGGTGCACTGCGCCCAGGTGCCAGGGGAGCAGAGGAAGAAGGGAGCGCTGAGAAGAAGGGCAGTATTTACCTCTATCAAATAGAGAGGGGACCCCTTGCATATTAATTACAATATGTGGCTGGGCTTGCTGCATCGAGTATAGCTAAAGCAGAGCTGTCAGTCACTGCTGCTGCAGAACTTCTTGTAGCCTATAGTTATCAGTGACTGGCAACTCCACCTCAGCTCTGTTATACGGCCCTAGAGATTGATGAACGTTGGCCATGAGAGGTCCTGTAGCAGTAATCTATAGGGTCAGGTAACACAGCTGAGGTGGGTTTGCCAGTCACTAAACACTGAAAGCTACAAGAGGTTCTTAAGCAGCATATAGATTGCTGCTGCAGAACTTCTCATGACATTTAGAGACTGGCAACCCCACCTTAGCTCTGCTACATGGCCATATAGACAGCTGCTGCAGAGTCTCTTGTGGCTGAGGCTATGTTCACATGTGCAATGTCCGCACAGAAAATGTCTGTGTGGACATTGCGCAGACAGCGGAGAGCTGGCAGAACATGCTGGCACTAGGACAGCTCAGAAATGCGCCGTCTCATAGACGGAAATGCATTTCCGTGAGGACTCTCCAGAAATATGTATAAGTCTATTCTTTCTGCAGACTCCAGGATTGGGATTTGTGCCACAGAAACATCTGCTGCAAAAATCCTGCCATGTGCACATGATATTAATGGGACTCTGCTGCTGCGGGTGGCAACCCCACCTCAGCTGTGCTGCATGGCCTTATAGATTAATCATGGTAATTCCATCATGTAAACATAGCCTTCCATCATGTAAACAGTGATTGATCTGTCGCAGGTTCTGCAGCAGCAATCTATATAACTGCCTAAGGTCTGCTATATGGCCCTATAGATGCTGCTCCAGAATCTCTTATGGCTGTCAGTGTCTGGCACCCCCACCTAAGCTGTACTACATAGACCTATAAGGGTGAGGTCACCAGCCACTGACCACTATAGCTTAAAGGAGAACTCCAGAATATAAAAATTGTTGCCCATACTGCCGGCAGTAAAAAAAAATTAGATGTACATACCTTCCTCCGCTCCCCCGAGGCCTCCGATAACTGGCTCCGGTCTCCGCCGCGATCCACTTCCTGGTTGCCGTTGGTCGGAGAATCATACTGTGCTCAGCCAATCACCAGCCACAGCGAAGTCCGACTCAGCCGGGGATAGGCTGAGCGGCAGTGTGAGAACGCTTCAGGACACAAAATTCTTTACTACACCGACACCTGCTGCCGGGGCCAAAAACGTCACACTGCCGCTCAGCCTATCGCCGGCCGAGTTGGGACTTTGCTGCAGCTGGTGATTGGCTGAGCGCAGTAAGACCACCGGCAACCAGGAAGAGGATTGTGGCGGAGACCGGAGCCGGTTACCGGAGGCCCCGGGGGAGCGGAGGAAGGTATGTACATCTTTATTTTTTTACTGCTGGCAGTATGGAGAACAATTTTTATATTCTTGAGTTCTCCTTTAAGAGGTTCTACAGCAGCAGTGACTGGCAACCCCACCTTAGCTGTTCTATGCAGCAAGCTCAACTACATATTTTTTTTTTTTACCCCTTAAAGGGGTACTAAGGGGTACTTCGGTGGAAAACTATTTTATTTTATTTTTTTAATCAACTGGAGCCAGAAAGTTAAACATATTTGTAATTTGCCTTAAGCCACTAGAAGGGGAGAGAGCACACCGTGCCGCTAAACATGCAGATATACGATACCGCTGGTGTTCACTGGCAGCCTCCGGACCCGATAAGTAACAACGCAGCACCTGCGGGGTGCACACACTAGATGAATTATCAAACAATACAATGCAAAGAGGTAGCGTGCACTCACCGCGGGTAAACAGCTGCAGGCCCGAGGTCCGGGATCACCACGGCATAGACGGTAAGGGGCGCTCAGAGGCTCCTCTGAGCGCCCCTTACCGTCTCTGTCTATGCCGTGGTGATCCCGGACCTCGGGCCTGCAGCTGTTTACCCGCGGTGAGTGCACGCTACTTCTTTGCATTGTAATATTTGTAATTTGGATTTCTTTTCTGTCATGACCACAGTGCTCTCTGCTGACACCTCTATCCATTTTAGAAACTGTCCAGAGTAGCATATGTTTGCTATGGGGATTTTCTCCTGCTCTGGATAGTTCCTGACATGGACAGAGGTGTCAGCAGAGAGCCCTGTGGTCGTGACAGAAATACAAAAAGAAAATAATTTCCTCTGTACTATACAGCCACTAATAAGTACAGGAAGGATTAAGATTTTTTTAATAGAAGTAATTTACAAATCTGTTTAAAGGAGTACTCTAGTGCAGACTATTCCTGCTCCGTCCTGCCCGGGCTGCAAAATAAATGAAAATGAACCATCACTCACCTTCCTGGGTTCCCGCGGAGCGCCACTACAGCTGATCAGTCCTCCGGTGCATTCTCTTCATACTTCCGGGTGTAACGAAGCGTCACATGGCGCTCAGCCTATCGCCGGCCGCCGCGATATTCAGCCTCGGCCGGCGATAGGCTGAGCGCCATGTGACGCTTCGTTACACCCGGAAGTATGAAGAGGATGGACCGGAGAACCGATCAGCTGTAGTGACGCTCCGCGGGAACCCAGGAAGGTGAGTGATGGTTCATTTTCATTTATTTTGCAGCCCGGGCAGGACGGAGCAGGAATACTCTGCACTAGAGTACTCCTTTAACTTTCTTGCACCAGTTGATTTAAAAAAAAAAAAAAAAAGTTTTCCACCGGAGTACCCCTTTAACCCCTTAAGGACCAAGGACGTACAGGTACGTCCTTGGTCCTGCTTCCGTGATATAACGCGGGGTTACACGGTAACCCCGCATCATATCACGGCGGGCCCAGCGTCATAGTGAAGCCGGGACCCGCCGCTAATAGCGCGCAGTGCCGATCGCGGTGCCGCGTGCTATTAACCCTTTAGCCGCACGCTTAGAGCTGAGCCACGTGGCTAAAAGTGAAAGTGCCGGTTAACTCAGTGGGCTGTTCGGGATAGCCGCGGCGAAATCGCGGCATCCCAAACAGCTTACAGGACAGCGGGAGGGTCCCTACCTGCCTCCTTGCTGTCCGATCGCCGAATGACTGCTCAGTGCCTGAGATCCAGGCATGAGCATTCAAGCGGCAGAATCATCGATCACTGGTTTCCTATGAGAAACCAGTGATCAATGATAAAGATCAGTGTGTGCAGTGTTATAGGTCCCTATGGGACCTATAACACTGCAAAAAAAAAGTGGAAAAAAAAAAGTGAATAAATATCATTTAACCCCTCCCCTATTAAAAGTTTGAATCACCCCCCTTTTCCCATAAAAAAAAAACACAGTGTAAATAAAAATACACATATATGGTATCACCACGTGCGGAAATGTCCGAATTATAAAAATATATCGTTAATTAAACCGCTCGGTCAATGGTGTACGCGCAAAAAAATTCCAAAGTCCAAAATAGTGCATTTTCGGTCACTTTTTATATCATTTAAAAATGAATAAAAAGCGATCAATAATTCCTATCAATACAAAAATGGTACCGTTAAAAACTTCAGATCACAGCGCAAAAAATGAGCCCTCATACCGCCCCATACACGGAAAAATAAAAAAGTTATAGGGGTCAGAATATGACAATTTTAAACGTATAAATTTTCCTGCATGTAGTTATGATTTTTTCCAGAAGTCCGACAAAATCAAACCTATATAAGTAGGGTATCATTTTAACCAAAAAATGTACTACGTAGAAACGGAAGCCCCCAAAATTTACAAAACGGCGTTTTTTTTTAAATTTTGTCGCACAATGATTTTTTTTTCCGTTTCACTGTCGATTTTTGGGCAAAATGACTGACGTCATTACAATGTAGAATTGGTGGCGCAAAAAATAAGCAATCATGGATTTTTAGGTGCAAAATTGAAAAAGTTATGATTTTTTAAACGGAAAAAACCCCGGTCCTTAAGGGGTTAAGGACACAGCAATTTAACATTTTTTCCTCTTCACCTTTTAAGGCTAAGTCCACATGGCTGTTGTCTGCCATCCTGCTATTCTCTGCTATTGATGCCAAAAGGACTATACTTTTAATGGACGATCAAACTTAAGTAAATGGATGCAAAAGGATGCCATTATTTACACAGACTATTTTCATAGTTCCCTTAAAAAAACAGACAAATGGGATCCGTTGCATCCGATTTTTCACCTGTTTGAATTCTTTTTTGTCCATTTATGTCCTTTTTTTCCCCCCCCCTCTGGCTACTTCCCAGCTGCTCCCACCTCTTCTCAGTATGCTCGGAAGTAAAAGGAATCAAAAAACGGATTGTAAAAAAAATGGGCGCAAACGGAAGACATTAAAGGAGTACTCTGGTGGAATACTAATATTTTCAAATCAACTGGTACCTGACTTGGACAGAGGTGTCAGCAGAGAGAACTGTGGTCAGACTGAAAAGAAATTCAAAAAGAAAATAACTTTCTGTGGAGCATACAGCAGCTGGAAGGATTAAGATTTTTAAATAGAAGTAATTCACAAATCTGTTTAACTTTCTGGCACCAGTTGATTTGAAAAAAAAAATTATAATAAAAAAAAAAAAAATGGAATAAAAACTTATTTTTTTGCTAATTTATTTTGCAATTTTTTTTTAATTATGACTTTTTGCAAAAAAATTATGCTTAACTAGTTAAGGATGCAGCATGTATGGGTAAGCCCTTGCATCTGGGTACTTAAGGAAGCAGGGTGTACCTGTACGCCCCGGTCCTGTTACTGGTGTTGGAAACGTGCTCATGAGCTGAGCACGCGTCATACCCGGTGGGTTGTGAGTGCTAAAGGCAGCCAGGACCCAGGGTTAAAAGCAGTGGCGTTGCGACCCCGGTGCGGCCCGCACCGGGTGACACCAACCTAATGGGGTGACACCAAGACGCTCCGCAGCACCCCCCCATCTGTGCCCGACCGGCCTCCCATCCGTCAGCACCCCCCCCCCCCTGCGCTGTGTGTGCGGTGCGCCCGTCCCTCAGCGACCCCCCTCTTTCACCTGCACTGTGCGCCCGTCCATCATCACACCCCCACCCACCTTCACCAGCACGGCCTGACGTCACACCGCATGGCCGCACAGGAGGACGTCAGTTACGTCACTCGCACGGCGCCCGGTGAGGAGCGCTGCGCTGGATGGGTGAGTGAGTGTGTGTGTGTTTGTCTCTCTGTCTGTCTATGTTTGTGTGTGACTGTGTGTGTGTGTGACTGTGTGTGTGTGTGTGTGTGTGTGACTGTGTGTGTGTGACTGTGTGTGTGTGACTGTGTGTATGTGACTGTGTGTGTGTAACTGTGTTACTCTGTGTGTGTGTGTGTGTGTGTGTGTGTGACTCTGAGTGTGTGTGACTGTGTGTGTGTGTGTGACTGTGTGTATGTGACTGTGTGTGTGTGTGTAACTGTGTGACTCTGTGTGTGACTGTGTGTATGTGACTGTGTGTGTGTGTAACTGTGTGACTCTGTGTGTGTGTGTGTGACTGTGTGTATGTGACTGTGTGTGTGTGTGTAACTGTGACTCTGTGTGTGTGTGTGTCTGTCTGTGAGTGTGTGTCTTTCTGTGTTGTATGTGGTTTTTTTTGTGTGTGTGTGTGTGTCTGTGTGTGGGGTGGGGGGTGGTATAACCAGCGATCTATTGTGGGGAGACTTTGACCCATTGTGGGAAACCTGCGGCCTAATGTGGGGTAACTACTACTAAATGTGCGGAGTCTATGCTACCTAATGTGCGGAGTCTATGCTACCAAATGTGCGGAGTCTGTGCTACCAAATGTGGGGAGTCTATGCTACCTAATGTGGGGAGTCTATGCTACCGAATGTGTGGAATCTGTGCTACCTAATGCGGGGAAATTGCTACCTAATGTGGGGAATCTGTGCTACCTAATGTGGGGAAATTGCTACCTAATGTGGGGGAACTTGTACCAAATGTGGGGAATCTATGGTACCAAATGTGGGGAATCTATGCTGCCTAATGTGGGGAATAGATGCTACCTAATGTGGGGAAACTGTGACCTACCTAATGTGGGGGAACTGCTGCCTACCTAATGCTCCCCCCCCCCTGGCAGTAGCACCCTCATCATCCACCAGCAACACCCCCCCCCCAGCAGCACCTCCATCAGCAGATCCTGATGGTGGATGATGGCGGTGCTCCTGCCAGGAGGATGATCCTGCCGATGGATGATGGGGGTGATACTGCCGGGGGGATGGCCAGTTGCACCCTCATCATCCTCCAGCAACACCCCCCCCCAGTAGTAGCACCCCCATCATCCACTAGCAACACCACCAATACCCCCCTCCCGTGGTAATAGCATCAGCTAACGGATGTTGAGGGGTGTTACTGCAGTTGTAGTATTATATTCAGAGGGTGCACTGTATGGCAACGTTATATTCAGAGGGCGCAGTTTGTGGTAGTATTATATTCAGAGGGTACAGTGGGTGGTAGTATTATATTCAGAGGGTGCACTGTATGGCAACGTTATATTCAGAGGGCGCAGTTTGTGGTAGTATTATATTCAGAGGGTACAGTGGGTGGTAGTATTATATTCAGAGGGCGCAGTTTGTGGTAGTATTATATTCAGAGGGCGCAGTTTGTGGTAGTATTATATTCAGAGGGCGCAGTGGGTGGTAGTATTATATTCAGAGGGCGCAGTTTGTGGTAGTATTATTAGAGATGAGCGAACTTACAGTAAATTCGATTCGTCACGAACTTCTCGGCTCGGCAGTTGATGACTTATCCTGCGTAAATTAGTTCAGCCTTCAGGTGCTCCGGTGGGCTGGAAAAGGTGGATACATTCCTAGGAAAGAGTCTCCTAGGACTGTATCCACCTTTTCCAGCCCACGGGAGCACCTGAAAGCCGAACTAATTTATGCAGGAAAAGTTATCGACTGCCGAGCAGAGAAGTTTGTGACGAGTTGAATTTACTGTAGTTTGCTCATCTCTAAGTATTATATTCAGAGGGCGCAGTGGGTGGTAGTATTATATTCAGAGGGTACAGTATGTGTTGGTATTATATTCAGAGGGCGCAGTTTGTGGTAGTATTATATTCAGAGGGTACAGTATGTGGCAGATTTATATTCAGAGGGTACAGTGTGTGGCGGTATTATATTCAGGGGTACAGTATGTGGCAGATTTATACTCAGAGTGTGCAGTATGTGTTGGTATTATATTCAGAATGTACAGTGTGTGGTAGTATTATATTCAGTGGGTATGGTGTATGGAAGGTTTATAATCAAAGAGTATAGTGTATAGTAGTATTATATTTAGAGGATACAGTGTCTGGCAGGTTTATAATAATAATTGTTTTCATATAGAGGATCAGAATGCGCTGACATAGTGAGGAGACGTCTGGGCGTCACGTTCTGCAGAGAGAAGTTTTAGCTGGAACAAGTCCTGGCGGTATGTACCATCTGAATTAGATAAGGGAAGACTATAGAGAAGACGTCACCTGTAGTCACTAATATCATTGTGTATTCTCCTCACTATAGAGAAGACGTCACCTGTAATCACTGATATCATTGTGTATTCTCCTCACTATAGAGAAGAGGTCACCTGTAGTCACTGATATCATTGTGTATTCTCCTCACTATAGAGAAGACGTCACCTGTAATCACTGATATCATTGTGTATTCTCCTCACTATAGAGAAGACGTCACCTGTAGTCACTGATATCATTGTGTATTCTCCTCACTATAGAGAAGACGTCACCTGTAATCACTGATATCATTGTGTATTCTCCTCACTATAGAGAAGACGTCACCTGTAGTCACTGATATCATTGTGTATTCTCCTCACTATAGAGAAGAGGTCACCTGTAGTCACTGATATCATTGTGTATTCTCCTCACTATAGAGAAGAGGTCACCTGTAGTCACTGATATTATTGTGTATTCTCCTCACTATAGAGAAGAGGTCACCTGTAGTCACTGATATCATTGTGTATTCTCCTCACTATAGAGAAGACGTCACCTGTAGTCACTGATATCATTGTGTATTCTCCTCACTATAGAGAAGAGGTCACCTGTAGTCACTGATATCATTGTGTATTCTCCTCACTATAGAGAAGACGTCACCTGTAGTCACTGATATCATTGTGTATTCTCCTCACTATAGAGAAGACGTCACCTGTAGTCACTGATATCATTGTGTATTCTCCTCACTATAGAGAAGACGTCACCTGTAATCACTGATATCATTGTGTATTCTCCTCACTATAGAGAAGACGTCACCTGTAGTCACTGATATCATTGTGTATTCTCCTCACTATAGAGAAGAGGTCACCTGTAGTCACTGATATCATTGTGTATTCTCCTCACTATAGAGAAGAGGTCACCTGTAGTCACTGATATCATTATGTATTCTCCTCACTATAGAGAAGAGGTCACCTGTAGTCACTGATATCATTGTGTATTC
The DNA here is from genome assembly GCF_029499605.1 of Hyla sarda. Classification (NCBI taxonomy): domain Eukaryota; kingdom Metazoa; phylum Chordata; class Amphibia; order Anura; family Hylidae; genus Hyla; species Hyla sarda. The sequence goes on along the minus strand of NC_079197.1, from coordinate 102,128,493 downwards.
TCCTCACTATAGAGAAGACGTCATCTGTAGTCACTGATATCATTGTGTATTCTCCTCACTATAGAGAAGACGTCACCTGTAGTCACTGATATCATTGTGTATTCTCCTCACTATAGAGAAGACGTCACCTGTAGTCACTGATATCATTGTGTATTCTCCTCACTATAGAGAAGACATCACCTGTAGTCACTGATATCATTGTGTATTCTCCTCACTATAGAGAAGACGTCACCTGTAGTCACTGATATCATTGTGTATTCTCCTCTCTATAGAGAAAACGTCAACTGTAGTCACTGATATTATTGTGTATTCTCCTCACTATAGAGAAGACATCACCTGTAATTACTGATATCATTGTGTATTCTCCTCACTAGAGAGAAGAGGTCACCTGTAATCACTGATATCCTTGTGTATTCTCCTCACTATAGAGAAGACGTCACCTATAGTCACTGATATCATTGTGTATTCTCCTCACTATAGAGAAGACGTCACCTGTAATTACTGATATCATTGTGTATTCTCCTCACTATAGAGAAGATGTCACCTGTAGTCACTGATATCATTGTGTATTCTCCTCACTATAGAGAAGACGTCACCTGTAGTCACTGATATCATTGTGTATTCTCCTCACTATAGAGAAAACGTCACCTGTAGTCACTGATATTATTGTGTATTCTCCTCACTATAGAGAAGACATCACCTGTAATTACTGATATCATTGTGTATTCTCCTCACTAGAGAGAAGAGGTCACCTGTAATCACTGATATCATTGTGTATTCTCCTCACTATAGAGAAGACGTCACCTGTAGTCACTGATATCATTGTGTATTCTCCTCACTATAGGGAAGACGTCACCTGTAATCACTGATATCATTGTGTATTCTCCTCACTATAGAGAAGACGTCACCTGTAGTCACTGATATCATTGTGTATTCTCCTCACTATAGAGAAGAGGTCACCTGTAGTCACTGATATCATTGTGTATTCTCCTCACTATAGAGAAGAGGTCACCTGTAGTCACTGATATTATTGTGTATTCTCCTCACTATAGAGAAGAGGTCACCTGTAGTCACTGATATCATTGTGTATTCTCCTCACTATAGAGAAGACGTCACCTGTAGTCACTGATATCATTGTGTATTCTCCTCACTATAGAGAAGAGGTCACCTGTAGTCACTGATATCATTGTGTATTCTCCTCACTATAGAAAAGACGTCACCTGTAGTCACTGATATCATTGTGTATTCTCCTCACTATAGAGAAGACGTCACCTGTAGTCACTGATATCATTGTGTATTCTCCTCACTATAGAGAAGACGTCACCTGTAATCACTGATATCATTGTGTATTCTCCTCACTATAGAGAAGACGTCACCTGTAGTCACTGATATCATTGTGTATTCTCCTCACTATAGAGAAGAGGTCACCTGTAGTCACTGATATCATTGTGTATTCTCCTCACTATAGAGAAGAGGTCACCTGTAGTCACTGATATCATTATGTATTCTCCTCACTATAGAGAAGAGGTCACCTGTAGTCACTGATATCATTGTGTATTCTCCTCACTATAGAGAAGACGTCATCTGTAGTCACTGATATCATTGTGTATTCTCCTCACTATAGAGAAGACGTCACCTGTAGTCACTGATATCATTGTGTATTCTCCTCACTATAGAGAAGACGTCACCTGTAGTCACTGATATCATTGTGTATTCTCCTCACTATAGAGAAGACATCACCTGTAGTCACTGATATCATTGTGTATTCTCCTCACTATAGAGAAGACGTCACCTGTAGTCACTGATATCATTGTGTATTCTCCTCTCTATAGAGAAAACGTCAACTGTAGTCACTGATATTATTGTGTATTCTCCTCACTATAGAGAAGACATCACCTGTAATTACTGATATCATTGTGTATTCTCCTCACTAGAGAGAAGAGGTCACCTGTAATCACTGATATCCTTGTGTATTCTCCTCACTATAGAGAAGACGTCACCTATAGTCACTGATATCATTGTGTATTCTCCTCACTATAGAGAAGACGTCACCTGTAATTACTGATATCATTGTGTATTCTCCTCACTATAGAGAAGATGTCACCTGTAGTCACTGATATCATTGTGTATTCTCCTCACTATAGAGAAGACGTCACCTGTAGTCACTGATATCATTGTGTATTCTCCTCACTATAGAGAAAACGTCACCTGTAGTCACTGATATTATTGTGTATTCTCCTCACTATAGAGAAGACATCACCTGTAATTACTGATATCATTGTGTATTCTCCTCACTAGAGAGAAGAGGTCACCTGTAATCACTGATATCCTTGTGTATTCTCCTCACTATAGAGAAGACGTCACCTGTAGTCACTGATATCATTGTGTATTCTCCTCACTATAGAGAAGACATCACCTGTAGTCACTGATATCATTGTGTATTCTCCTCACTATAGAGAAGACGTCACCTGTAGTCACTGATATCATTGTGTATTCTCCTCACTATAGAGAAAACGTCACCTGTAGTCACTGATATTATTGTGTATTCTCCTCACTATAGAGAAGACATCACCTGTAATTACTGATATCATTGTGTATTCTCCTCACTAGAGAGAAGAGGTCACCTGTAATCACTGATATCCTTGTGTATTCTCCTCACTATAGAGAAGACGTCACCTGTAGTCACTGATATCATTGTGTATTCTCCTCACTATAGAGAAGACATCACCTGTAGTCACTGATATCATTGTGTATTCTCCTCACTATAGAGAAGACGTCACCTGTAGTCACTGATATCATTGTGTATTCTCCTCACTATAGAGAAAACGTCACCTGTAGTCACTGATATTATTGTGTATTCTCCTCACTATAGAGAAGACATCACCTGTAATTACTGATATCATTGTGTATTCTCCTCACTAGAGAGAAGAGGTCACCTGTAATCACTGATATCCTTGTGTATTCTCCTCACTATAGAGAAGACGTCACCTGTAGTCACTGATATCATTGTGTATTCTCCTCACTATAGAGAAGACGTCACCTGTAATTACTGATATCATTGTGTATTCTCCTCACTATAGAGAAGATGTCACCTGTAGTCACTGATATCATTGTGTATTCTCCTCACTATAGAGAAGACGTCACCTGTAGTCACTGATATCATTGTGTATTCTCCTCACTATAGAGAAAACGTCACCTGTAGTCACTGATATTATTGTGTATTCTCCTCACTATAGAGAAGACATCACCTGTAATTACTGATATCATTGTGTATTCTCCTCACTAGAGAGAAGAGGTCACCTGTAATCACTGATATCCTTGTGTATTCTCCTCACTATAGAGAAGACGTCACCTGTAGTCACTGATATCATTGTGTATTCTCCTCACTATAGAGAAGACGTCACCTGTAATTACTGATATCATTGTGTATTCTCCTCACTATAGAGAAGATGTCACCTGTAGTCACTGATATCATTGTGTATTCTCCTCACTATAGAGAAGACGTCACCTGTAGTCACTGATATCATTGTGTATTCTCCTCACTATAGAGAAGACGTCACCTGTAGTCACTGATATCATTGTGTATTCTCCTCACTATAGAGAAGACGTCACCTGTAGTCACTGATATCATTGTGTATTCTCCTCACTATAGAGAAGACGTCACCTGTAGTCACTGATATCATTGTGTATTCTCCTCACTATAGAGAAGACGTCACCTGTAGTCACTGATATCATTGTGTATTCTCCTCACTATAGAGAAGACGTCACCTGTAATCACTGATATCATTGTGTATTCTCCTCACTATAGAGAAGACGTCACCTATAGTCACTGATATCATTGTGTATTCTCCTCACTATAGAGAAGACGTCACCTGTAATTACTGATATCATTGTGTATTCTCCTCACTATAGAGAAGATGTCACCTGTAGTCACTGATATCATTGTGTATTCTCCTCACTATAGAGAAGACGTCACCTGTAGTCACTGATATCATTGTGTATTCTCCTCACTATAGAGAAAACGTCACCTGTAGTCACTGATATTATTGTGTATTCTCCTCACTATAGAGAAGACATCACCTGTAATTACTGATATCATTGTGTATTCTCCTCACTAGAGAGAAGAGGTCACCTGTAATCACTGATATCCTTGTGTATTCTCCTCACTATAGAGAAGACGTCACCTGTAGTCACTGATATCATTGTGTATTCTCCTCACTATAGAGAAGACATCACCTGTAGTCACTGATATCATTGTGTATTCTCCTCACTATAGAGAAGACGTCACCTGTAGTCACTGATATCATTGTGTATTCTCCTCACTATAGAGAAAACGTCACCTGTAGTCACTGATATTATTGTGTATTCTCCTCACTATAGAGAAGACATCACCTGTAATTACTGATATCATTGTGTATTCTCCTCACTAGAGAGAAGAGGTCACCTGTAATCACTGATATCCTTGTGTATTCTCCTCACTATAGAGAAGACGTCACCTGTAGTCACTGATATCATTGTGTATTCTCCTCACTATAGAGAAGACATCACCTGTAGTCACTGATATCATTGTGTATTCTCCTCACTATAGAGAAGACGTCACCTGTAGTCACTGATATCATTGTGTATTCTCCTCACTATAGAGAAAACGTCACCTGTAGTCACTGATATTATTGTGTATTCTCCTCACTATAGAGAAGACGTCACCTGTAATTACTGATATCATTGTGTATTCTCCTCACTAGAGAGAAGAGGTCACCTGTAATCACTGATATCCTTGTGTATTCTCCTCACTATAGAGAAGACATCACCTGTAGTCACTGATATCATTGTGTATTCTCCTCACTATAGAGAAGACGTCACCTGTAATTACTGATATCATTGTGTATTCTCCTCACTATAGAGAAGATGTCACCTGTAGTCACTGATATCATTGTGTATTCTCCTCACTATAGAGAAGACGTCACCTGTAGTCACTGATATCATTGTGTATTCTCCTCACTATAGAGAAAACGTCACCTGTAGTCACTGATATTATTGTGTATTCTCCTCACTATAGAGAAGACATCACCTGTAATTACTGATATCATTGTGTATTCTCCTCACTAGAGAGAAGAGGTCACCTGTAATCACTGATATCCTTGTGTATTCTCCTCACTATAGAGAAGACGTCACCTGTAGTCACTGATATCATTGTGTATTCTCCTCACTATAGAGAAGACGTCACCTGTAATTACTGATATCATTGTGTATTCTCCTCACTATAGAGAAGATGTCACCTGTAGTCACTGATATAATTGTGTATTCTCCTCACTATAGAGAAGACGTCACCTGTAGTCACTGATATCATTGTGTATTCTCCTCACTATAGAGAAGACGTCACCTGTAGTCACTGATATCATTGTGTATTCTCCTCACTATAGAGAAGACGTCACCTGTAGTCACTGATATCATTGTGTATTCTCCTCACTATAGAGAAGACGTCACCTGTAGTCACTGATATCATTGTGTATTCTCCTCACTATAGAGAAGACGTCACCTGTCGTCACTGATATCATTGTGTATTCTCCTCACTATAGAGAAGACGTCACCTGTAGTCACTGATATCATTGTGTATTCTCCTCACTATAGAGAAGACATCACCTGTAGTCACTGATATCATTGTGTATTCTCCTCACTATGTCCTATCAGAGCTGTAGTCACTTGTCAGTTCTACAGTTAGGTCAGTGAAACTACAACTCCCAGCATAACCTCACTACTGCTCAAAGGGGTACTCTACTGGAAAACATTTTTTTTAATCAGCTGGTGCTACAAAGTTAAACAGATTTGTAAATTACTTCTATTTAAAAATCTTAATCCTTCCAGTACTTATTAGCTGCTGTATAAGCGATTCACAGGACGTTCTTTTCTTTTTTAATTTCTTTTCTGTGCTCTGTGCTGACACCTCTGTCCATGTCAAGAACTGTCTATAGTAGGAGCAAACCCCCATAGCAAACCTATCCTGCTCTGGACAGTTCCTGACATGGACAGAGGTGTCAGCAAATAGCACTGTGGTCAGACTGGAAAGAACTACACAACTTTCTGTGGAGCATACACCAGCTAATAAGTACTGTAAGTATTAAGATTTAAAATAGAAGTAATTTAAAAATCTGTTTAACTTTCTGGCACCAGTGGATATAAAAGTAAATGTTTTCCAGTGGAGTACCCCTTTAAGTAATTCTGGGAGCTGTATATTTCAATTGTGAAAACTTCTTTAACACTTTCCTATTCTGTGGCAACTGGTATATCTGATTATTATACTGGAATTTCTCACAATGCGCTACAACAGTGGTGTCTGTCACAACAGGCTAAAAACTTACTGGGGGAAGGGGGTAGGTATGGGGGTGACACCATTTTCTACCGCACCGGGTGACACCAACCCTAGCAACGCCACTGGTTAAAAGGGTACTCCACTACCCCAGTGTCTGGAACATTTTGTTCCGAACGCTGGGTGCGGGCTGCAGGGTCATGACTGCTGGGGCAGTGGAGTACCCCTTTAATGCCGGGCATTGACGAACGGGGTGTCTGAAATGTAATGAAAATGATCCCGGCAGCTCAGAGAAGCTGATCAGGACCATTGTGGTGAAATTGTGATGTCCCGATCAGCTGAGAGGACAGCGGGAGGGCCCTTACTGGCCCCCTCACCGTCTGATCGGTAGTGATGAGCGACAGGGGCCGTATTCGAATTTGCGATATTTCACGTATATATGGACGAATATTCGTCCTATGTTTGCAAATTCGCATATTCACTATGTTCGTTCTTTTTTTTTTCAATACGAAAATTCGGAATGAAATTCGTATAGTGCGCATGCGCAGTTATATCCTTCACCTAAAAGAAGGGAGGGATAAGTGTCCAGTCTGGAAGTGCTGATATTTGCATAAATATTTGTATAAATATTCACATAAAAAAAAAAACATTTGTGAAATCGCAAAGTGCCGATATTCACAGTAAAAATTTGCATTTCAAATATTCGCGTTCAACACTACTGATCCGTGCTCTGAAGCTCCCAGCCAGCCATGGCATGGCAGGCTGGAGCAGCAGAGCACCAATAATACTGATCAATTCTATGCTATGGCATAGCATTGAACAGTGTATGCAATCAAAAGATTGCATGGTATAGCCCTATATGGGGACAAAAAAAAAAAAAAAGTAAAAAGTGTAAAAGAAAAAGGAAATGTGAATAAGCCCCTCCCCTAATAAAAGTTTGAATCCTCCTTTCCCATTTTTTAAATAAAATAATGTTAAATAAAAATAAACATAATCACATGTGGTATCGCCGCCTGCGTGAATGTCCGAACTATTAAAATATAAGGTTATTTAAAACGCATGGTCGATGGCGTACACGTTAGGGATGTAAGAAAAAATCGATTCTCGCGATAATCGCGATTTTTTCATTTGCCGATACAGAATCGATTCAAAATATTTTTGAATCGATTCTTTTAGGGATGTGGAATTTTTATCTGCGGACGCCTGGAACAGCATGTCATGTCTTGGGCATCAGGAGATAAAAGTTCCACATTTGTGGAGCCGGGCAGGCCGGATCTGACACGGTGGCGCTCTGGGTGTATGGAGCGGGCTCCGACTCGTGCCCACTCCGTACTATGCGACCCCCGGCTGATTTCAGTAGCCGGGGGCCGCCGCTAATAGCCAGCATGCGGCAATCGCCGCGGCTGGCTATTAAAGGAGTATCCGGTGCGCACTTTTCTCATGTTATCCCGTCCGGGCTGCAAAATAAAATAAAACGCACTTTATCTTACCTGCCAACAAGCCCCCGGAGCTCCGGTACAGGTGTTGGGTCCCCGGGCTGTATTCTTCTTACTTCCTGTTAGTCCGGCACGTCACATGGAGCTTCAGCCTATCACCAGCGGAGGCGGGACATCGCTGCGGCCAGTGATAGGCTGAAGCTCCATGTGACGTGCCGGACTAACAGGAAGTAAGAAGAATACAGCCCGGGGACCCAACACCTGTACCGGAGCTCCGGGGGCGCGTTGGCAGGTAAGATAAAGTGCGTTTTATTTTATTTTGCAGCCCGGACGGGATAACATGAAAAAAGTGAGCACCGGAGTACTAGATCGCCGCTGTCAAAGCTGACAGCGGCGTCTATTGGGATCTATGAATGCTCCCAGGTGGGCGATGTATCGGGATATATCGCGATGTATCGTCACCTAGACGGTATCGCGATATATCGGGATATATCGAATCGCCACACTGGTATCGCGATTCGAATCGAATCGCCAAATTCTTGGCGATTCACACCCCTAGTACACGTAGAAAAATACCAAAGTCCAAATATCTGCATTTTTGGTCACTTCATATACAATATAAAAATTATTAAAAAGTGATTAAAAGTTCCATCAAAACAAAATTGGTACCGATAAAAACTACAGAGGACGGAGCAAAAAATGAGCCCTCATATAGCCCTGTATGCGGGAAAATAAAAAAGTTATAGGGGTCAGAATATGACAATTTTTTTTTAAATACAAATTTTGGTGCATATAGTTATAATTTTTTTATGTAGTAAAATAAAATAAAAACTACATATAGGGGGACTATATGCTGTGCAAAGTCATTTTTTGTGTGGTTTTATTTTGAGCAGTTTTTTGCTGTTGTGCGCCAAATTTATTAAAAAGGTGCTAGGACAAATGGCTGTGAGCCGCCAAATTGGAAGTTTACTTTTGTTTTTCCTCAGAATAAGTTGCCTTTGTTCAGGAGACCTGTGTGCTCCATACAGAAGGTGATGTCATAGCAGGTTGTCCTACTTGTACAGTAAGTGTTTAATGTAAAAAAGTGTTTCTGTCTTATTTTTTTACTATTTGTATGTTGCAGGTCCTTTTCTGCCTATTTACCCTCAGACAGTTGGCCCTGCTTAATCGCCAATTGTTCAATAACTTAACAACCTGGCGTGCCCCAAGTTGGAATAACAGAGAGCTATTGCGTCTGTCTGTTAAAGGAGAACTGCGGTGCAAAACTTTTAACTTCCCTTGTGCCCGGGCTGCAAAGACTAAAAAAAAAAAACTTTAACTCGCCTTCCTACGTTCCGCCATTCCGCCGATATCGGCGTCCCGGTCCTCCAGCACTGCTCGGCTCCCTGCTTTTTAGGCTCGGAACGTCGCACTGCAGCAATTTCCCGCCTCGGCCAGTGATAGGGCCGGTGATGGGGATGTAAGGACCCAAGGCAGCAGGGAGAAGGCGGAGCCCGAGCTCCTTACATGACAGTGCGCTCAGCTTATCACTGGCCGAGGCCGGACATCGCTGCGGTCGGCCATACACTGACTGCAGTGTGACATTCCGAGCCTAAGAAGCAGGGAGGAACAGGATGCCGATATCAGCGCAAGGGGGGGACGTAGGAAGGTGAGTTAGAGTTTTTTTTTTTTTTTTTGCAGCCCAGGCACAGCAAAAGTTAAAAGTTTTGCTCCGCAGTTCTCCTTTAAGGCACATGCACAAACTTTCAGACTAAACGCAAAAAGTTAAACAGATGTGTAAATTACTTCTATTAAAAAATCTTAATCCTTCCAGTACTTTTTAGTGGCTGTATACTACAGAGGAAATGCTTTTCTTTTTGGATTTCTCTTCTGTCACGATCACAGTGCTCTCTGCTGACCATTTTAGGAACTGTTCAGAGCAGGAGAAAATCCCCATAGCAAACATATGCTGCTCTGGACAGTTCCTAAAATGGACAGCAGAGGTCAGCAGAGAGCACTGTGGTCGTGACAGAAGAGAAATCCAAAAAGAAAAGCATTTCCTCTGTAGTATACAGCCCCCAAAAAGTACTGGAAGGATTAAGATTTTTTAATAGAAGTAATTTATACATCTGTTTAACTTTTTGCGTTTAGTCTGAAAGTTTGTGGGGGGGGGGGCTTATCACATTTATAAACACTTTTTTTTTAACATTTACTATTACATGTTATATCTCACTATTACATGTTATATCTCAATTGCAAACTCTGAACAATGCTATGCATCGGTGTTATCGGTGCTCCATTAATACTGGCAGCCTGTACATTTTGAGCACCGATCCAATGGTAGAGAGCATAGTAAAGGACATCACCTATTTGGGACTAGTTCCCAAAAGGTCCTGATCAACCCCCCCTGAAATATTGGCACATGAATTTTACCCATTTTAGATCCCACCTGGTCCTGGTTGCTGAAAGCTGCTATTTTTCACCATCTTAAAAGTACATATAGGGCCTGTGTCCCACAGGGGTTAATTAAATAATAATTTTTTTTTAAAGTGTGGGGTCCCCCTTATTTATTTCCTCCCTTCCAAGCCTTTAAAATGTGAGCCTGCTGCCTCCCCAGACCTGAAGGGCCATATTTTTACACTGTGGGCCTTATGGTTCCCCAGTGGAGGTGGGTACTGGGGTAATTATGCAGAAGTTAGTGTTAGTCATTTATCAGCTAACACTAAGTCACAGCTTGATGAATGCCACCAGTAATGGATGCCATCTATAAAAAGTGATTTAAAAAAAAGACATCACTGAAAATTTTCACCCACACCCTTCATCAAAGTAGTCCACTGAATTTGACGTAAACCTCTGCATGTGAGAATTTAACAAAAAAATTAATAAAAAATATACATTTTAGTAAATAAAGTGCCCACGGCTTACGCTAGGTTCACACTGCCGTTGTTCTCCGACTAATTCAGGGTCCATTTTTTTTTGTTCTGAACAGACCCTGAATGGGTGACAACTGATACCGCTGGGTCCCAACAGATCTCATTGACTTGAATGGGGTCTGTTGGGTGTCCAGTATTTAAGGAGAGTTAAATTAAAAAAAGATTGGATAGACAACATTGTTTTTCCGCTCAACTCCTGTCCTTCTGAAGGACCGAACAATGGAGCTCCCATTATGGAGCACAGCAGTTATGTGAACATACCCTTGTGTGGGTCACAAGGATATGGTCACAATTTCAAACACTACCTGCAGTCTCTAGCACAGCAGAGAAGAGCACCAAAAAAGTGCTGGAAGGAAGGGAGCAGGGTTGTCTTTACTGGGATCACACACTGTAACAAACCCCCTCCTCATGTAATCACCTTACTCATGGGGTAACAGACTGTAACAAACCCCCTCCTCATGTAATCTCCTTACTCATGGGGTGACACACTGTAACAAACCTCCTCCTCATGTAATAACCTTACTCATGGGGTGGCAGACTGTAATAAACCCCCTCCTCATGTAATCTCCTTACTCATGGGGTGACACACTGTAACAAACCCCCTCCTCATGTAATCTCCTTACTCATGGGGTGACAGACTAACAAACCCCCTCCTCATGTAATCTCCTTACTCATTGGGTGACACACTGTAACAAACCCCCTCCTCATGTAATCACCTTACTCATGGGGTAACAGACTGTAACAAACCCCCTCCTCATGTAATCTCCTTACTCATGGGGTGACACACTGTAACAAACCTCCTCCTCATGTAATAACCTTACTCATGGGGTGGCAGACTGTAATAAACCCCCTCCTCATGTAATCTCCTTACTCATGGGGTGACACACTGTAACAAACCCCCTCCTCATGTAATCTCCTTACTCATGGGGTGACAGACTAACAAACCCCCTCCTCATGTAATCTCCTTACTCATTGGGTGACACACTGTAACAAACCCCCTCCTCATATAATCAACTTACTCATGGGGTGGCACACTGTAACAAACCCCCTCCTCATGTAATCTCCTTACTACTGGGGTGACACTCTGTAACAAACCTCCTCCTCATGTAATCTCCTTACTACTGGGATGACACACTGTAACAAACCCCCTCCTCATGTAATCACCTTACTACTGGGGTGGCACACTGTAACAAACCCCCTCCTCATGTAATCTCCTTACTACTGGGGTGACAGACCGTAACAAACCCCCTCCTCATGTAATCTCCTTACTCATGGGGTGACACACTGTAATAAACCCCCTCCTCATGTAATCACCTTACTCATGGGGTGGCACACTGTAACAAACCCCCTCCTCATGTAATCTCCTTACTACTGGGGTGACACACTGTAACAAACCTCCTCCTCATGTATTCTCCTTACTACTGGGGTGACACACTTTAACAAACCTCTTACTCATGTAATCCCTTTACTGCTTGGGTGACCCAATGTAACAAACCCCCTCCTCATGTAATCTCCTTACTCATGGGGTGACACACTGTAACAAACCTCCTCCTCATGTAATCTCCTTACTACTGGGGTGACACACTGTAACAAACCTCTTACTCATGTAATCCCTTTACTGCTGGGGTGACCCACTGTAACAAACTCCTCCTTATGTTATCACCTTATTACTGGGATGAAACGCTGATGAGCAAAGATCTCCACACAGATAACAACCAGGACCTGCTCGATAACTGCTAGATACTGGAGGTGCAGGACCAGTGAATATGCTACAATCATGTGACCAGTATATGTGGAGGCAGATGTCAGCAGTGCAGTATAGAAAAGATTGTGACTGAAAGACGTGTGATGATGGTGTAGAGTAGGTGGCACTGAGCTGTGATGATGGTGTGGGGTAGGTGGCACTGAGCTGTGATGATGGTGTGGGGTAGGTGGCACTGAGCTGTGATGGTGTGGGGTAGGTCGCACTGAGTTGTGATGATGGTGTGGAGTAGGTGGCACTGAGTTGTGATGATGATGTTGTGGAGTAGGTAGCACTGAGCTGTGATGATGGTGTGGAGTAGGTGGCACTGATCTGTGATGATGATGGTGTGGGGTAGGTCGCACTGAGCTGTGATGATGGTGTGGAGTAGGTGGCACTGAGCTGTGATGATGGTGTGGGGTAGGTGGCACTGAGCTGTGATGGTGTGGGGTAGGTCGCACTGAGTTGTGATGATGGTGTGGAGTAGGTGGCACTGAGTTGTGATGATGATGTTGTGGAGTAGGTAGCACTGATCTGTGGTGATTGTGTGGAGTAGGTGGCACTGATCTGTGATGATGGTGTGGAGTAGGTAGCACTGAGCTGTGATGATGGTGTGGGGTAGGTCGCACTGAGCTGTGATGATGGTGTGGAGTAGGTGGCACTGAGTTGTGATGATGGTGTGGAGTAGGTCGCACTGAGCTGTGATGGTGTTGTGGAGTAGGTGGCACTGAGCTGTGATGATGGTGTGGAGTAGGTGGCACTGAGCTGTGATGATGGTGTGGAGTAGGTGGCACTGAGTTGTGATGATGGTGTGGAGTAGGTGGCACTGAGTTGTGATGATGATGTTGTGGAGTAGGTAGCACTGAGTTGTGATGATGGTGTGGGGTAGGTCGCACTGAGCTGTGATGATGGTGTGGAGTAGGTGGCACTGAGTTGTGATGATGGTGTGGAGTAGGTCGCACTGAGCTGTGATGGTGTTGTGGAGTAGGTGGCACTGAGCTGTGATGATGGTGTGGAGTAGGTGGCACTGAGCTGTGATGATGGTGTGGAGTAGGTGGCACTGAGCTGTGATGATGGTGTGGAGTAGGTGGCACTGAGCTGTGATGATGATGGTGTGGTGTATGTGGCACTGATCTGTGATGATGATGGTGTGGTGTATGTGGCACTGATCTGTGATGATGGTGTGGAGTAAGTGGCACTGATCTGTGGTGATGATGATGATTGTGTGGAGTAGGTGGCACTGATCTGTGATGATGGTGTGGAGTAGGTGGCACTGATCTGTGGTGGTGATGATGATGATGATGGTGTGGAGTAGGTGGCACTGATCTGTGATGATGGTGTGGAGTAGGTGGCACTGATCTGTGGTGGTGATGATGATGATGATGGTGTGGAGTAGGTGGCACTGATCTGTGATGATGGTGTGGAGTAGGTGGCACTGATCTGTGGTGGTGATGATGATGATGATGGTGTGGAGTAGGTGGCACTGATCTGTGATGATGGTGTGGAGTAGGTGGCACTGATCTGTGGTGGTGATGATGATGATGATGATGATGGTGTGGAGTAGGTGGCACTGATCTGTGATGATGGTGTGGAGTAGGTGGCACTGATCTGTGGTGGTGATGATGATGATGATGGTGTGGAGTAGGTGGCACTGAGCTGGAGTGGAGATCACATGTTTCCTGCATAAAGTGGAGCTCCTTTCTCTATACAGGTCATAACAGACACCGCGCGATATCTCCACTGATCTCAGGAGGGTGCCTGTTACCATGGTCATTCGCCAAAGGCTTCTTATCCAATCAGCATGTAGAGGGGCGGGGCTCAGACTTGACGTGCTCGTACTAGTGAAGCACGTTGACGCTTAGCACGCACGGCTTTCAAGATGGCGGCGACCAAGGAAGGCGGTGGTGTGGCTGGTTTCAGGAAGGGGCACCTGGGCATCCCCGAAGCCGTGTTTGTGGTAGGCTCGCTGGTTGTGCCCTTACGCGGGTTGAGTGTGGTAGGGGCCGTCGGCGGGGATCTGTGGGGCGGGTGCCCGGTGGTCCTGTGGGACGCGGCTGTCTTGTTGCCTAGGCGGCCGCATCCATACATGGCAGCGTTTGTGGATCGCTCGGCCCCGCCCTTCCCCGCACACATGTGGCCCCTGTCATGGCAGTTACCGGTAACGCAGGCTTGGCTGACACTAGGAATTCTCCAGTGTATTATGGAAATAATATAACTGCACCTAATAGGTCCTGTTCATTTACAATGGGGTCTTTCTTGTATAACAGCACAGTGTGACCCTATCCTCCTGTTATGGATCTTCCAATATAAGTGTGAACAGAGCCTTATATGCCATTCGCTTAGGTTTCTTGGCCACAATGCAGTAAATCTCATTATAGATGTAGTGTCACTGAGCTCTGGAGACCACTGTAGACTGGAGTGAGTGGTCCCACTGCTGCCCCCTGCTGGATCAGCCTGTTTACAGCCATATTATGGGTGATTGCTATATAGCCCAGTGGAATGAGACAGTGATCAGCCAATGAATGCTGGGCCTTTGTGTTTTGCTGGAATGTTACCACACATCTCCCTATGTAATAGGGTGGTGATAAACGTTGGAAGCATTGAGCTGCAGTTTTGTGTGGCCTTCTGTTCTTTGGCCATGTAATAGACTTTGTAAGCAAGTACTGATCTACGTAATTGGCGAGTGTTGGCATATGTGATAGGGCACTTAGGCATTATGCTGACACCCTGTTGGTATTTGCTTCCTGCCAAATTGAGACATCATCCATGAAGGATTGTATTGTCATATCGTTGCTCTCTAAACAGGTCCAGTAGCAGCAGGCAGAGGTAATTCCTATAGGACAGTGTTTCCCAACCAGGGTGCCTCCAGCTGTTGCCAAACTACAACTTCCAGCATGCCCGGACAGCCAAAGGCTGCTGGGAGTTGTAGTTTGGCAACAGCTGGAGGCACCCTGGTTGGGAAACACCGCTGTAAGAGTTCCCAGGCAGGTCATTAGAACTGTGTGTATCAACATCTTAGAGGACCTGTCTTGTAAGATGGTGGTTTTCAGGGTTAGCATGGATTAGGTAAGTATAAGGCTGGGTTCACACCACGTTTTCTTAAATACGGCTCCCGTATACGGTTGGGAGGAGGGAGGCGGGGGTTAATCGTGACCACATTTTTGCCTGCGGTCGGGAAACCGCATATGGCCGAAAACGACATACATTAAATACGGTTCCCGAATACGGCTGAGTGCGGGCGCCGCGATTAAGCCCCGCCCCCCTCCTCCCAACCATATACGGGAACCGTATTTAAGAAAATGGGTTGTGAACCCAGCCTAACTGAGTGTGCATTTAATTTGTAGAAGAATCAGGCTCCTCCAGGGTTGGTTAAGCATACCTCCGCTTAACCAAGCGACCATATTTTTGCCTACGGTCGGGAACCCGCATACGGCAGAAAAAGCAGCCGACCGGAGGCGATTAATCCCCCCCTCCCCCAGCCGGATACGGGAACCGTAGTTACAAAATGTAGTGTGAACCCAGCAAGATATATTGTGAAACTGCATCTTTAATGCCCTTTGTCAGTTAGGGCCGGAGAGCCTTAGCGGAGGTATGCTTAACCAACCCAGGAGGAGCCTGATTCTTCTACAAATTAAATGCACACTCAGTTATACTTGCCTAATCCATGCTAACCCTGAAAACCACCATCTTACAAGACAGGTCCTCTAAGATGTTGGTACACACAGTTCTCATGACCTGCCTGGGAACTCCTACAGCGGTGTTTCCCAACCAGGGTGCCTCCAGCTGTTGCCAAACTACTGATTAAGCCCCGCCCCCTCCTCCCAGCCATATACGGGAACCGTAGTTACAAAATGTAGTGTGTACCCAGCCTAATTAGAATATCACACATACACTATAATACCAGACTTCATATAGTTTCCAAAGCAGCTGTATTGTTTAGTGGGCAGTATTATCTCTCCGTGCCCAGTGTCAGATAGTGGCAGGACAGTGTACTGTGCCACAGCATCTATTGAATGTACTTGCTGACGCACAGCCCCCCTTGTTTGATTAAAGCGACCACCTGACCCTAACTTTCACTTTTGATGTACGAATCACTCAGCAAGAAGGTTGTTCCATTTATAGTATAGAACATCTATTGTGAGGGTTACTCCCCTGGAAAATGTTTTTTTATCAACTGGTGTCAGAAAGTTAAACAGATTTGTAAATTACTTCTATTAAAAAAATATTCTACAAATTAAATGCACACTCAGTTATACTTACCACTGAGCTCCCGGCACTTGAGTTTGGCCATTGTAGATGCCGAGATTAACTTTGATGTCCGGCATTCGCCAGTATGAAGAGCTCCACTCCTGAGGTCACTTCATAGACCTGGCACACGGCTGCCTCGTATACATATGGCGACCAGTCGTGGAAGGGTTAAGTACCCAGCACTAAGCACTGCTGGGAGGAGAAACAGTGCAATGCAGGCTGGAGTCTATAGTTGCGGCCTGAGCTCACTTACCAGCTCAACTTCCATGTTTCATCTGCTTGTTGGCTCCCGTGCAGCGAGGCCCAACCCCTTCAAAATGCGCCCCCACTGTTTCTCATAATTGCACATTCTTTGAGAGGGCAAAAATCGTGATTTGATTGTGATAAATTGTGCAGCTGTAAAATAGAGAGAGGAATACGCAAATCGGCTCATTACATCACCTTTTCAGGCGATGTTCCCTGGTATCAGCTTAGCTCCAGTTACGAAATATAAAAAGCTAATCGGGATTAATGCTAGGGATCGACCGATTATCTGTATGGCCGATATTATCGGCCAATAATCACGATTTTGGGCATTATCGGTATCGGCAATTACCTTGCCGATAATGCCCCGCACCGCGACCGCCCCCCTGTCCCACCGCACTGCGTCGTACCCCCCCCCCCCACCGTAGGGCTGGGCGGTATACCGGTATGGACTTTTGCCCATACCGCTATACCGGTCGGGCCCCTCCCCCACCCTCCGAGTCAATAAAAAAAAATAATTTAAACTTACCCGTAATGGGGGTGGTCCGGGCCATCCTTCCTTCCTTCCTGTAGTGTCCGGCGGCATTCCGTGTGGAGGGTGAACCGGTCCGGGCTGTCCTTCTTCTCCGGGCAGGCTCCGGCCTGGTACGCTGCATAGACGCCGCTACGCCGTGACGTCAGGTGCGTCGCTGCACACGGGCATCACTGCGCAGCGGTGTCTATGCAGCGTACTAGGCCGGAGCCTGCCCGGAGTGGAGAAGATGACCCCCGGAGAAGGAAAGCCCGGACCGGTTCACCCTCCTCCCGGAATGCTGCCGGACACTACAGGAAGGAAGGATGGATGGCCCGGACCACCCTGTCAGGTAGGGGGAGAGAAGCGGGTGGTGGCGGCGGCGGCTGCCTATGGCACCGCAAAAGCCACTGCAGTGCATTGATTTAAAGCGCCCGCTTTAAATCAATGTTCTGCAGCGGTGTCGAGGGGGGATAAATAGCCGATACCGATATTCCGGTATAAATTATCGGCCCTAACCTCCACCGATTATCGGTATCGGGCCAGATTATCGGTATCGGCCCAGAAGGAAAGAGCACCCATCTGGAGAGAGAGTTCTGGCTTGGCATTAATCCCGATTAGCTTTTTATATTCCGTAACTGGAGCTAAGCTGATACCAGGGAACATCGCCTGAAAAGGTGATGTAATGTGCTGATTTGCATATTCCCCTACCCAGAATGCCTGCGGAGTGCTTAGTGGCCCTTGAAAGCGCCGTTACACCAGGAGTGGTGAACTCTCCCTGAGTTAAATACTCATCCCATATATATATGCCCCATTGCCTCCCCCATCCCCGGTTTTATAATTACCTGTTCACGGGGTCAACACTACTTCTGGCTCCTCCTGCGTTACGCTGTGCGCAATGACGAGTGACGCGACGTCACAGTCGGTGCGCACAGTGACAGCTCAGAAGACGCCACCGGAGCCAGATGTAGAGTGGACCCCAGGCACAGGTAATTATAAAACCGGGGATTGGGGCGGTAGGGGGCGCGGAGTGGCTGTGATAGGACTCAGGACCCCCGGACAGGCAGGGGGAGAGAAGCGGGTGGTGGCGGCGGTGGTCTATGGCACCGCAAAAGCCGCTGCAGTTCATTGATTTAAAGCGCCCGCTTTAAATCAATGATCTGCAGCGTTGTCGCGGGGGGTAAATAGCCGATAACTTATACCGGAATATCTGTATAAGTTATCGGCTATCGGCCCTAACCTCCACCGATTATCGTAGCGGTCCTAAAAAAGATATCGGTCGATCCCTAATATATATATGAAATGATTTTATTTGTGTACGTTTTCAGAGGTGCACAAATATTGGATATATATAGGAAATCAGCTCTGCTTTTCTAATCCAGGATAACCACTTTTAATAATTTGCAGGAAGATG
This sequence comes from Hyla sarda, assembly GCF_029499605.1. Lineage (NCBI taxonomy): Eukaryota > Metazoa > Chordata > Amphibia > Anura > Hylidae > Hyla > Hyla sarda. Next base: position 102,109,684 of record NC_079197.1, on the reverse strand, counting down.
TAGATTCCTTTATGAAGAAACCTGGCAATGAGACAGCTGATGTAGTGCTAAAGAGGCTAGATGAACAGTACCAGAAATACAAGTTTATGGAATTAAATCTCTCTCAGAAGAAGAGAAGGTAAGTGTTTATGTGATGCGGTTTTACATCTTGTTTGTGTGTAACATAAGACATGATTATGATTTCGTAATTGTTTGTTTGTAGGCTTAAAAGTCAGATCCCAGATATTAAACAGACACTAGAAATTTTAAAGCATATGCAGAAGAAAAAGGTAATTATATATGCCTATGTGGTGTCATGTTGTGTGGTGAAACATTATTAGAGATGAGCGAAGTTACAGTGCTTCGATACATCACAAACTTCTCGGCTCGGCGTTTGCTGACTTTATCCTGCATAAATGAGTTCAGCTTTCAGGTGCTCCGGTGGGCTGGAGACTCTCTCCTAGGACTGTATCCACCTTTTCCAGCCCACCGGAGCACCTGAAAGCTGAACTCATTTATGCAGGATAAAGTCAGCAAACGCCGAGCCATGAGGTTCTTGACTAATTCAATCACTGTAACTTCCCTCATCTCTAAACATTATCTGTAGTTTGTTCATTTCCTTATTCACAATTTCAGTTGGTGTACTAGTGTATTTCTGTAGTGGTACCAACTCACAGATTTTTTTTTTTTTTTTTTTTTTTTTTTAAACAATAAGTTATAGGAACCCCAAAAGGTACTACTAAAGTACATCTTTTTCCACAAAAAAACAAGTCCTTATGTGGTATGTTGATGTAAAAATAAGGTTTGGCTATTAAAGCGCCACAATGAAAAAATTTAACAGTTGACAAGTCAGAAGTAGCTATCAGTTGGGGATCCATGTGCTGAGACCCCTCACCAATCACAAATATGAAGGGGCAGTGGTGCTTGACTGAGCAATGTGCCCTTTTTTTTTCATCCTGGCAGTCCTCAGAGAGCCAAGTATAGTTTATGGATTTAGTTACATAGTTAGTACGGTCGAAAAAAGACATATATGTCCATCAAGTTCAACCAGGGAATTAAGGGGTAGGGGTGTGGATTGATTGGAATCTGCTCATTTATTTTGGTAATTCAGGGGGTCCTGGAACCAATGATAACTTGTCACATGTTAAGGTTTTTAAGCAGTCAGAGCTTTTGAAGGAATTACATCAATGATTGGCTTTGACTTGCAGAATTCTTGTCTAAGTTACATTCAGAGGACTGACTAAGCAGCTCTCAGAAACTCCGAAAAAAGCAACTAAAATGTTTAACAGACATGAATTACACAACTGTGTGTTAACCTTGTGGATACAACATGTTTGACTTCTGCAGAATACTACTGAACCAATGGAAACAAGGTTTTTGCTGGCAGATAATCTGTATTGTAAAGCATCAGTTCCACCAACAGACAAAGTCTGCCTATGGCTTGGGGTGAGTACTTTAATATATATTTATGCAAAATGGTGGAAATAAGTAGGTAAAAGCTGTAAAGGTATTTTAACCCCTTTCCACCATTCGCTGTATATATCCCTATTGCAAATACTTCTCCCAGTCTGCTTTATATGTATAATGCAACTCTGCTACAAGGGGCATGATTGAAGATTCTTCAGATACGGTGATAGAGAGGTAAAAATGTACTGGGGGAAAAAGAAACACAATTGATATTGCCACTTTTTGGAATGACCAGAGCTATAAAACAATTACGTTGAACTTGCACAAGTAAAACTCTGTAAAAATAAAATGCAGTCCTAGAATTGCTGCATTAGTTCACTTACCCTCCCAAAAATGTAAAAAGTAGTATGGTCCCCAAAATAGTACTATTGAAAATATCTACAGAGTGGGCCATTTATATGGATACACCTTAATAAAATGGGAATGGTTGGTGATATTAACTTCCTGTTTGTGGCACATTAGTATATGTGAGGGGGGGGGGGGGGGACTTTTCAAGATGGGTGGTGACCATGGCAGCCATTTTGAAGTCAGAAATTTTGAATCCAGCTTTTGTTTCAATAGGAAGAGGGTCATGTGACACATCAAACTTATTGGGAATTTCACAAGAAAAAGTAACTGTATTCTTTTGAGTTATTTACAAGTTTCTGACCACTTATAAAATGTGTTCAATGTAGCGATCGACCGATATCGTTTTTTTAGGGCCAATACCGATAATCGGTGGAGGTTAGGGCCGATAGCCGATAACTTATACCGATATTCCGGTATAAGTTATCGGCTATTTATCCCCCCGCGACACCGCTGCAGATCATTGATTTAAAGCGGGCGCTTTAAATCAATTCACTGCAGTGGCTTTTGCGGTGCCATAGGGCCTGAGACCTGCCACCGCTCCCCGCACCGCGATAGACCCCCCCTGCACTGGCCCCATTGCCTCCCCATCCCCGGTTTTATAATTACCTGTTCCCGGGGTCCACTCCACATCTGGCTCCGGTGGCGTCCTTCGGAGCTGTCACTGTGCGCACTGACGGTGATGTCACGTCGCTCACGTCACTCGTCATTGCGCACAGCGTAACGCAGGACGCAGCTGAAGCAAGAAGTAGTGTGGGCCCCGGGAGCAGGTAATTATAAAACGGGGGATGCAATTGGGGCGGTGCGGTGGGGGGTGCGACGTGGGGCGGGGGGGGGGGTTGGCGGGGCGGGGCATTATCGGCAAGGTAATTGCCGATACCGATAATGCCCAAAATCGTGATTATTGGCCGATAATATCGGCCAAACCGATAATCAGTTGATCCCTAGTTCAATGTGCTGCCCATTGTGTTGGATTGTCAATGCAACCCTCTTCTCCCACTCTTCACACACTGATAGCAACACCGCAGGAGAAATGCTAGCACAGGCTTCCAGTATCCGTAGTTTCAGGTGCTGCACATCTCGTATCTTCACGGCATAGACAATTGCCTTCAGATGACCCCAAAGATAAAAGTCTAAGGGGGTCAGATCGGGAGACCTTGGGGGCCATTTAACTGGCCCACGACAACCAATCCACTTTCCAGGAAACTGTTCATCTAGGAATGCTCGGACCTGACACCCATAATGTGGTGGTGCACCATCTTTCTGGAAAAACTCAGGGAACGTGCCAGCTTCAGTGTATAAAGAGGGAAACACATCATCATGTAGCAATTTCGCATATCCAGTCGCCTTGAGGTTTCCATTGATGAAGAATGGCCCCACTATCTTTGTACCCCATATACCACACCATAACATCAATTTTTGTGTTCCAACAGTCTTGGAGGGATCTAACCAATGTGGGTTAGCGTCAGACCAATAGCGGTGGTTTTGTTTGTTAACTTCACCATTCACATAAAAGTTTGCCTCATCACTGAACAAAATCTTCTGCGTAAACTGAGGGTCCTGTTCCAATTTTTGTTTTGCCCATTCTGCAAATTCAGTGAGACGATCTGGGTCATCCTTGTTGAGATGCTGCAGTAGCTGGAGTTTAAGGGAGGCCATTTGTGAGTAGCTAATATCCGCCGAAGGGATGTTCGACTAATGCCACTCTCCAGTGACATGCGGTGAGTGCTACACTGTGGGGTCTTGCTGAATGAAGCTAGAACAGCCACTGATGTTTCTTAATTAGTGACCGGTTTCATGCGTCCACATTTTGGCAAATCCAACACTGAACCAATTTCATGAAACTTAGCAAGCAGTTTGCTAACTGTAGCATGGGAGATGGGTGGTCTCGTAGGGTGTCTTGCATTGAAATCTGCTGCAATGACCCGGTTACTGCGTTCACCAGACATCAACACAATTTCTATCCGCTCCTCATGTGTTAACCTCGACGACATGTAAATGGCTGTAAATAACTCATGAAAGAATAAAGTTACGTTAAAACCAAGCACAACATCGTTTTTCATGTGAAATTCCCAATAAGTTTGATGTCACATGACCCTCTTCCTATTGAAAAAAACAAAAGTTGGATTAAAAATGGACGACTTCAAAAATGGCCGCCATGGTCACCACCCATCTTGAAAAGTTTCCCCCCTCACATATACTAATGTGCCACAAACAGGAAGTTAATATCACCAACCATTCCCATTTTATTAAGGTGTATCCATATAAATTGCCCACCCTGTACTCGTCCTGCAAAAACTAGACCCTCTCGTATAGCTCAACAGAAAAATAAGTTAAAGCTCAAAAGTTCCCACTATTTTGTTTCTGCAGTTACTATGCAAATTATAGTGCTCCATGGTAATGGGCATCTGAGGCTGATCCTGCCATTGCATGTCCTTCTTTGTTTTATGCCTAACCTACCAAATGTTAAGTATATCCAAGGTTTCAGTGCCCAAGGAGGCTCAGGATAGTTCATGCATGGCTGGCCGTTTGATCATTTTCTGTGGTGTTTTTTTTCCTTTTTGTGTAAAGATATTAGATGAGAAAGATATTAGACTGCAGGATTACATTAGTGTTTACTGCCTGTTACCATGGAAGTGTGTAGTCTGCAGAGGAGCTATAGTAACTAGGAAGGCGGGGAATAAACATTGCTCCAAAGGTTCACATATCTCATAATTTTTGTGGGTTGTGTAGAGCCGGGGGTGTCAACCTTTTTCCAGTGGAGTCTCACCTGCCTGAGTGATGCCCTTATCGTACTGACTGAGTCCATGTCCAAAATGAAAAATGTCCTTTTGGCCTCAATGCACTTGACAGGGGTTTGTTTCTACAGGCCTGCCCCTGCTTTAAAAACTGGAGATGTCCTTGGGCCTTCTCCAGACTACTTGTTAGCCCTTTGTTTGGGTGCGGAATGGTCAAAGGAAACTCCCCGCTCTAATGTTTACACTTGACAGTGACCCTTTCAGACACTTGGGGTGGGGGGGGGGGGGATGGTTAAATACTACTATAAGGACGATTGTTTCATTCAGCCATGTAGTTCAGGCAGCAGGACACTAGTAACAGGTTTACTTTATCTTAGATGGGGGGGAAAAAGCCTGGGTAAATCAAGAGACTTATGAAAAAATATGCTCTGACACTTTCCGTATTGGGAAAGTTCTATTTCTGTGCTAGTTCTTGCAGGTAAGACCAAAAATGCTAATTTGTTTAATTATTGAGCTTTTAACAAGGTAACACCAAATACAATGACTTCTCCTGTGGTTGCATCTTTGAACCTTCCGTGGATAGTTCAGAAAACGGTGCTGCACCTTGAAGTTATTAACACAACATTGTGTGGTGCGACAGCTCGGCCCCATATGCTGGATACTGTTGGAAACTCCCAACAATATTTACATTATAGTTTTGTACAGTTCAAAACTTCAATTCCTTGCTCTTGTCAGATGTATATTTTAACAATTTCTTTAATTCCTAGGCCAATGTAATGCTTGAGTATGAGATTGATGAAGCTCAGGCTTTACTAGAAAAGAATCTGTCTACAGCCACAAGGAATCTTGAATCAACAGAAGAGGACCTTGACTTCTTGCGGGACCAGTTCACCACCACTGAAGTCAGTATCCTTTTCAAGGTGTTGCCATTGTTTCTTTATGAAACCCTTTTTAAAGTGTACCTGTCGTTAACAAAAAACTTTTTATATAATATCCATTATATGTATATTTGTGATATACATTGGTTAAAAAATGTGTATATATTTGTTCCTGCAGCTATCGCATGTGTCTGAGGAGTCCAAATACAAGAAGTGAGGGTGGACAAGCAGGGCTCTGTGCCCTGAGGCTCTATGACACACTCTAGGTTCACACATCAGGATGATTGACAAGCCAGGAGCCTGCACAGAGCCCTGCTGGTCCCCCCCTCACATCCTGTATTTGGACTCCTCAGAGACACACATGCAATAGCTGCAGGGACAGCATTTTTCTTTTTCAATGTAGATTACAAATATACATATAATAGTATTATCTACATCATATCAAAATATTTTTTTAAAGTACTCCAGTGCTGCTTTTCTTTATCAGATTGTGCTCAAATAAAGAGCACAATCAGATCTTCGTGCCGCCATCGGTCCAGGCTGCCGAAGACCGATAGGGCGCAATGGGGAACAGAGGAAGGTAGGTAAAGGTTTGTATTTTTTTTATTTTTTTTTTGTGTTGCAGCCTGGGCAAAAAAAGGAGAAAAAAGCAGCGCTGGAGTACTCCTTTTTAACAGGTATGGATCAGTAGACTGGCACTGACAAACCATACTGTCTCGGGAAGCAGTTTGGTTATTGACCAAATTAACTACTTGGTTAAACTGTCATTTCCTAATCTATGATAACAATTTAAATATATTTCAAATAAGGTCATCTGGGTGGTCGATCGTTTCTCCAAGATGGCTCATTTCATTCTGTTGCCAGGTCTTCCATCTGCTCCACAGCTTGCAAAATATTTTCAACATGTTTTTCGTCTTCATGGCCTTCCCAATCACATCGTCTTGGATCGTGGTGTGCAATTAGTTTCCAAGTTTTGGCGTGCTCTGTTCCCGTCTTGACATCAATCTGGACTTTTCCCTCTGCCTACCACCCTCAGTCCAATGGTCAGGTGGAAAGGTTGAATCAAATCCTGTAAAGTTACCTGTCATTTTTGTTTCTGGTCGACTTACTACCCTGGGCAGAATTTTCACAATTGGTTCAAATGCCCAAAATGAAGCATGTAATAAAGCAATCACTCTGCGCTTATCCCATCAGCACAACAACTAGCATTACATCTTAGAAAGTAATGAAGAGTTAAGATGACATGACAGAATAATTCAGGAACTCTAGGTTTCATAGTTATGAGTTCTCCATATCTATTTTTTTTTCTTCTCCTCTTCTTCTGTAACTGATAGATGTTGACCACTGTATCCGAGTAAGCGATATGGAGAAGCATATCCAGGTTGGCAACGCCTTTAATCGTATTTATGTATAGTGTTGCTATTCTATGAAATAATGGCCCTACTGTAGTGATGAGCACCTCACAATATGCCATTATGTAACATTCTGTCCCCATCTACACAGCACAGCTGGGGCAAGAGTACTAGAAACATGTGGTGGTTTTTTATTCAGCTATAGGAGTTAAATAGTAGACTTCTTTCTGTAACAAATGTTCAGTACGTTTTTGCTCATATTTCTTTAACACATATTCCAGACATGGCAAGAGTTTACAACTGGGATGTAAAGAGAAGAAACAAGGATGATCCCTCTAAAAGCAAAGCATAGCTGAGCCTCTTTTAACTAGACTTAAAAATTTCCAGACACAGATTGTTTGTTTGTTTTAGACAATTCCCAGTTTGTGTGGGCACTTGGGATGGACATTACATTGTGGCCCTGCCTTGGCCCTCCCTGTCACTATCCCTTAAAACAGACACTTCTCCCCCCCCCCCCCCCTTATTTATTCATCCATAGTGAAACCTCTTTAAGACCACCCAAATTGTATTAAGTGGACTTCTTAAAAGAAAAAGCACTATGCATCATGCATGCTGGACTATAGTCATGAGAAATCTTGTCTGGATAAGGGGATGGTCTTCTGCAGAGGTTTCACTGTAGCCCCATTACATGCATGCCCCTTGGTTTATGGTAATTTAACAATAAGGATAGGATAAGAATTATAACAGAAAGGATAAGAATTATTGGCTTCTTGTATGGCCACTTAGTAAATTAGGTCTGAGTAATAATGTATGTGATGTTTAGAAAGGTATCAGCACGTGTTGTGTACTATACACCTGGAGAGTGTTAATAAATCCACTAAGTGCCTTCTGGTTTGCTTGACTTTACTCTGTAATCTTTAATTTGTTAAAACACAGGCCTTACATTGTTTTATATTCCAGTGTGATGGGAGTAGAAACCATATTCACTGTGGCCATGGGAGACTTGTGGGGAGCTGCCAGCCCTCATACGATCTATGTTCATAAGCACTGAAATATTGGTGGTGTGTGTGTATATAGCCTCTTTTATAAAATCTCCATTTTATGTATATTTTTAAAAAATTTTTTTTTGTTAGCTAAAATTCTCTGCTTCTCTTGTATGCTGCACAATTATCACAAAGATTAAGAAAGATCCGTCTCCGGCTATATCTCCATTCCCACACACCATGCATCCTCTGTCTGTCCTTTTACTGAGTGACTTGGATACTCCTAAAGGGATATTCCCATCTCTAAAATGTAAACCCTTATTTCAGGGCACCACCGATCAGCTTGTCATTCCCTATCCTTTGGGCGCTAACTCTTTGAGATGGAAATGCCCCTTGAAGCTTTATCCTTATAAAGTCCTCCACCAAACTTTCATCTGTCTTTGTATATACAGATCCATTGGCAATGTCATTTGTCTTTTATCTAAAAATGATAAAATGAATTTGTTGCACACGAGCATATTGTTTGTGATTATTCATCCTCACATTGTCATGATATTCACTTTGCACAGTCTAGTTCATAGCAGAGATGGTGTACTAGAGTAAAATATTAGGTTTGCTTTTATACAATTTCGCTTAGCAACTGGCTGCAACATTTTTGACCAGTGGAACAGCCATGAAAAAAATGAGGCAATAATACTACCATGTTTTTTCTTATTTTCTGATTGTACTGATGAACTGGTCTCTGCACAACGGGAGGTTACAGCCTATTTACAGTTCCATTTTAAGGTATGGATGGCAGTGTGTTCACACTACGTATATGTTGCGGAATTCAGCGAGCGGGGATTCAGCCTGGCAGGCGGGGGCGGTAGGACTGCGCAGCCACCATTGACTGCTATGCTGTACTCACAGACTGAACATGCTCGTTCTTTGCACGGAACAATTTCAGCTTCGGAATTGTCCACCGCTGAAATTCCGCAGTGTGAAGGGGTCTCGTGGAAGACCCATTCACACTGATGCTAACGTTCACTGTGGGGAATTCTGCAGTGTGAACATACGGTATTGGGCTTAGTGGCCAAAGTGAAAACTGCAAAATTTCACAATTGTTCTAAAATGCTGAAAAAATAACCATTATTTACAAAAATTTTAAATTAAATCTGTCAGTGCAAATACAGGTCAGTTTGCCTTAGGACTTATTTTTTATTTTTTTTTTGTTGGACAAGTTTCACTTTTTTCTGGCACCCTTTTATGGGAATCTGACAGCTGGTTCACCTGTACTCAACCTTATACACAGGGTATAGTGTGGTTGAAACGGAGTTGTACTCAATGTTGCTAATATGCTAAGTTTCCCTTGTGCGCAATGGAGGTGTGATCTGGATTTAAGTGCTTTCCTGCCACCGTCCTCTCTGCTGCAGAGCTCCTTCCCAACTTTTAACTACTAAATCTTTACACTCAAGTCTTTATGACTTCAGAATGATCATTTGAGCGCTTTGCTCTGATAGCCTCACTACACCCAACTTCGGGATATAGCAAGGCAGTGGAGCGTGTGCTCAGAGAATGCCAAATGTACTGCACGGTGTTGGGCTATAAGCACAACCACCACCTGTGGATGTCAGGCCCTCATTCCACCCTCATGGAGTCTGTTTCTGACCGTTTGAGTGGACACATGCACATTTGTGGCAGGCTGGAGGTCATTATGCAGGGCTCTGGCAGTGCTCCTCCTGCTCCTCCTTGCACAAAGGCGGAGGTAGCGGACATGCTGATGGGTTGTTTCTCTCCTACGGCCTCCTCCACGTCTCCTGATGTACTGGCCTGTCTCCTGGTAGTGCCTCCATGCTCTGGACACTACGCTGACAGACACAGCAAACCTTCTTGCCACAGCTTGCATTCATGTGCCATCCTGGATGAGCTGCACTACTTGAGCTACTTGTGTGGGTTGTAGACTCCGTCTCATGCTACCACTAGAGTGAAAGCACCGCCAGCATTAAAAAGTGACCAAAACATCAGCCAGGAAGCATAGGAACTGAGAAATGGGTGTCTTGCTAATTGCCTATAATTTCCACCTGTTGTCTGTTCCATTTGCACAACAGCAGGTGAAATGGATTGTCAATCAGTGTTGCTTCCTGAGTGGACAGTGTGATTTCACAGAAGTGTGATTGACTTGGAGTTACATTGTGTTGTTTCCTTTATTTTTTTGAGCAGTGTAGTAAGAAACTTGCGTATCTTTTGGTAACACCGTAATATCGCTGACACGCAGAATAAAGCTTTTATTATTTATTTTTTATGGTGAACGGTGTTAATTTAAAATGTAAAAAATGAATCACAAAATGGCATTTTTGACTAGCATATTAAAAGTTAATAAAAATGAACCAATAACATATATAAACCCCAAAATAATGACATTGAAGTACAACTTGTCCCGCCAAAATACAAGTCCTCGTATGGCTTTGTCAACAGAAAAATTAAAATGTTACTGCATTTGGAAGGCAACAAAAAATGTAAAATGAAGAAAAAAAATTGCTTGCCAAGTGAAGGGGTTAAAAACCAGCACTGTTTTGTGGTTTAAAGGGGTACTCCGGTGAAAACCTTTTTTTCTTTTAAATCAACTGGTGGCAGAAAGTTAAACATATTTGTAAATTACTGCTATTAAAAAATCTTAATCCTTCCTGTACTTATTAGCTGCTGAATTCTACAGAGGAAATTCTTTTCTTTTTGGAATGCTCTCTGACATTACGAGCACAGTTCTCTCTGATGTTGTTATAATAATAATGCTTTATTGTTGTCCTTAGTGGGATTTGAACCCACGTCTACAGCACTGCAAGGCAGCAGTGCGAACTACTGAGCCACCATGCTGCCCTTAGCATATATCTGCTATGCATCTGCTATAACGGACATAGATGTCAGCAGAGAGCACTGTGCTCGTGATGTCATCAGTGTTCCAAAAAAAAAAAAAGGAATTTCCTCTGTAGCATTCAGCAGCTAATAAGTACTGGAAGGATTAAGATTATTTATATAATTCACAAATATGTTTAACTTTCTGCCACCAGTTGATTTAAAAGAAAAAAAGGTTTTCACCGGAGTACCCCTTTAATAAACGTGTTGACAAGGTGCCTTTTCAGCTCTTGCTGCTGCTGTTGAGCTCCCGAGAGTGCCTTGCTGGACAAGCGCTACTGCCTGGTTCACACTAGAAGTCTCCACCACAGTAGCAACTGGCTTTTTTTTTTGTGTGTCTGTGTGTTTATTTGAATTATACAAGAGCAGACCACGTGTTTCAGTGCTGATGTACGCTTTCCTCAGGTACTAATAATAGTCAATGCCTGGCTCAACTTGCCTGTCCTACTGTGGCAGTTGTGCTCGTCTAGACTTAAAAAAAAAAATTATCAGTCGATCCCTAGTTTATGTTTTTTTTTTTTTTTTTAGGGCCGATAGCCGATCACTTATACCGATATTCCGGTATAAGTTAACGGCTATCCCCCCCTCCGGCAACACCGTTGCAGATCATTGATTTAAAGCGGGCGCTTTAAATCAATGAACTGCAGCGGCTTTTGCGGTGCCAGAGACCGCCACCCGCTTCTCTCCCCCTGTCTGTCCTGAGCCCTATCACCACGGCCGCTGCCCCTGCCCCATTGCCTCCCCCATCCCCGGTTTTATAATTACCTATTCCCGGGTCCGCGCTACTTCTGGCTCAGGCGCCGTACTCCTGAGCTGTCACTGTGCGCAGAGGACGTCACTCGTCATTGCGCTGCACAGCGTAACACAGGACGCCGCAGGAGCCAGAAATAGCGCTGACCCCGGGAACGGGTAATTATAAAACTGAGAATGGGGCGGCGGCGGTCTCTAGCCGGTGCGGGGAGCGGGACATTATCGGCAAGGTAGTTACCAATACCGATAGTCCAAAATCGTGAATATCGGCCGATTAATATCGGCCAAATCGATAATCGGTCGATCCCTAATATGAACCCATTTTTCCTTTTGCGCGCTCCAGCAAATGTGGACATGGGCCTTGAACATATCCCATATATGATAAGCCCAAAAAAATGTTAACTATTTTATACAAAAATATTTTTATTGAAACCTGAAGTTATACCCAACAATTACCCATAAAAACATACAGGCGCAGTGCAAGAACAAGTTCTTTAGTACACAAATTCATATGACAAGAAACATATATAGAAGAATATCGGTCCCGTGGTCCCGAGAAAAAAGAGAAGTGCTTCTGTGGGCGCTCACCTCCGTCACAGATGTAGTCCGTCACAGGTATGTGGAAGTTTCCGAGAACTTGGAAAAATAAAACCGCTTGGACACGGATGTATTTTGGAAAATAAAAAGGTTTATTCCTTCAGCATGCAATACAGCAACGCGTTTCGAGGGGCAGGGACCCCCTCTTCATCAGGCTATATTCCCCCTACCCTGTGGGGGGAAGGGGGGTTTTCTCCTTTCCTCCCAGACAGACAAGTCTCAGCAGTGATGGCCTGCTCAGCTGATCACTGGCCACATTAGTGTACTTAGTCAATGACTGGCTGTGCAGACTTTTTTTTGAAGTAGGAAATAGGGAGCAGTGAGGCATCCGGGTAGGTTAGGCATGTTTTTTTGTTTTTGTATTTTTAACACCCTTAAGGTAAATGTATGTCCTGATGTGCTGGTACTTAGTGTGCCAGGACGTACATTTACGTCCTACACATAAAGCACAGGAGCAGACGGGGACTTTCCGGTACTGGTGGACATCAGTGATCACACCAATGTCCGCCATTAATCTCTCAGATGCCGTGATCAATGCAGATCACAGCATCTGCAGCAATGCAGGACCTCTAATGGCTGTTTGGATTGCCTGCGGGGATTTGATCAGCCAAGATCGTGGACAGAGGTCTCCTCACATGCCTTTTACTGTTCTCCCGGTAGGCCAGAGCAGATCGACGATAATACTGATTGGTGTTAGGCAACAGTAATAACAATCTAATAATTGCTATAGCTAGTCCCCCATGGGGACATAAGAAGCATAAACTAAATGTTAATAGTTTAAAAAAAAAAAAAGTGAAAAATCCCCTCCCCCCAATAAAAAAATGTAATCTCCCCTTTTTCCCATTTTACCCCAAAAAGCGTAAAAAAATAAACATATTTGGTACATGCTCTTACATATATGTCTGAACTATTAAAATATAATGTCGATGATTCTGTACGTTGAACGATGTAAAGGTAAAAAAAACTTTTAAAGTGGTACCAAAAAAAAAAAATACAGATCATGGTGCAAAAAAGCCCTCATACGGCCCTCAAGTTATAGCTGGTCACGATAGGGCAATTTTAAACACTTCTTTTGTAGGTAAAAAAAAAAAAGTTTTTTTTTTAAGCAGTACAATAATAGTAAAGTATCTAAACATGGGTAGCACAGAATAAAGAAAACATGTCATTCTTACCATAAGGTGTACAGCATGAAAACGAAACCATGAAATGCTGTGCTTTTTCTTTTTAATTTCCCTACACAATTTTTTTTGTTTTTGTTTTGCCATACATTCTATGGTAAAATGAGTGTCATTATAAAATATTATTTGGTTGTGCAAAAACAAACCCTCATCTGGGTCTGCTGATGGAAATATAGAAGAGTTATGGTTAGAAGGTTAGGAGGGAAAAAACGGAAATGCAAAAATACAATTGGCTGTGTCCTTAGGGGGTTTATTAGCTTTTCAATCAAAATATCAAAGTAATATCAGGACCCCAATATTTATTTCTAAGCAATCATTTTATTGCTTACACTGATTAATGGCGCTCTGCTGGTACAACCTCCTATACAGGTGCTGATTGGCCCCATTATACTACCAATGCATTTCAGTTTTGTTTAGATGCTGCTAAAGCTATAGATAACTGCATCTAAACAGTTAAATGAGTAGCATTGGCGTGAGCTCCAATATTTTGTCATTACTAGCAGACGTCTGCTGTAGATAGTAACCAGCACCTACCAGTGATCTACCTCACCCAGCCCATGCTGGGGTTAACTACCCACTAAGCCAGTAAACTGGGTTTGATTTCTGTAGCCACAAAGCAGCACACTATTGCCTTGTTCTAAAGAGATTCAAATTGAGATGTGAAAAAACTCATAACTTCTAACTGTGGGGAAAGGGTTACAGTGCCCAATGCTAAGGCTTTAATATTTCAGTGCACAAGAGCCATTATCTACAAATGGAGAAAACTTGGAATGGTAAAGAACCTTCCCAGAAGGGACAGCCTGCCAAAACTTAACCAAGCGCACATGACTCATTGAGGAGATTGCAAACGTTTTTGTTTTTTTTAAACTGCCGCTACAGTTTTTGAGCCAAAACCAGAAGTGGATCGAGTAGAAATAGAAATTATTTTTTTCCCATTATTTTAGAATCCACTTCTGGCTTTGGTCCAAAAACTGAAGTGGCAGTTTTGCCCCCCCAAAAAAGACCCTATTGCCTTAGTCAATGAAAGATTGTTGCATTTGTTAAAATATATTTTCTTTTTATGTGGATTTTAAATATGGTAGTAGTATAAACATTTGGGGCTACTTTGCCTCTGTGGGTATTGATGGATCCATTAATTCTGCTCTCAGAAAATCCTGAAGGAGAATGTCTGCCTGTCAGTTTGCAGCAGGACAATAATCCGGAGCAAATGAAACCATTCCTCAACCGTGATGCAAGTTATTGCAAACATTTTCACAGGATGGCACTTCCAAGGATGGCACGTCCAATATAACCAGAGGTTAAAGGTCAAATACATATTAGGCTTCATAAGGCTGCATTTTTTGGTTATGCATGCTATTTTATCTTATTAAAATTAGCTGGATGATATGAAAAATTTAAATGAGACAAACTAGCAAAAATAAAAGAAATTAGTTGAGGTAACTATTGTTTCATGGTACCGTGCTTCGTCTCATCTGTCAGCTTTTTATTGTTTTTAGTGTAGGCCACACAGCTGATTATGTGCTGTGCTTCATTTACTGTCCGAGAAACAAATCCTCTTCAACTTTTTTTCAAAGAGGAAGCGTAGTAGAGAAGAGTACTGATTTGTGTTAAATACAGGTAGACAAGCAGCTGGCCCTCCTGCCGGCTAAGAAAAGCAGCTTCAAGTATTGAGGAGGTTGACAAAAGTACTGAAGACAAAAATAAATCCAGACTTCTGAGTCCCTCTTGCTATCACTAGTATGCCTGCCATTATCATTTAATATCAAATACAATAATAAGCCTAAGACTAAATTTTTCTGTAGTAGCTCATACAACATTGACCTTCCAGTCAGTGTGGTTTTCAAATCGACTTAAATTATTAGTTGTTTTAATTAACTTGACATTTCAAAAGTTACGATCGGTCATGGTCCCTGTGCTGAGACGCCTTCCAATCATTAGGCATAGCTGGATGAAGTCTGATTGATCTTAGGGGGCGGGCTATGAAGCCCATCTCCAACACTGAGACCCAGACCAATCTTAATTTTTAACAGGTCTAAGAAACATGTCAATCTGTAAAAGAAGTACTCCAGCTTAGTAAAATGAATCCCCTCTCCAAAGCATCTCTATGGGAGAGTTGGAGATACATGAACACTTCAGCTTTCCCATAGAGATGCAAGGAGGAGACGAATTCGCCACTGCTTACAGCCGAGATTGTGGGGGGGGTCCCAGCGGTCGAACCCCCCCCCCCCCCCCCCCCCCCACCTCCACTCCACGATCAGACACTTATCCCCCATTCTTTGGACAGGGGATACATTTTACCAACCTGGACTACTCCTTTAAGTTCGAGCTGTTTAATACGTATTTGTGGTCAGGGCTTAACACGAAATCATAAAGACTTGCCCGCTTATACTTGACCAATCTACTTCAGGAATAGCCCTGCAAGAAAAACTATTAAACAACTGTACATAGTTATAATAGCGGTTGAACTGTGCCCAAAAACTGTGATTGAGGGTTAGCCTTTAGAGGGCATACCCTATGGAATGATATAGAGAAAAGGGGCGGGCGAGAGGGTGGGTTGCGCTAAATGTCCATATGCACACCCTCCCACAAACACAGCCTGATAGGCTTAACACTTGTGGTCAGGGCTTAACACGTAACCGTAAAGACTTACCTGCTCATACCTGACCAATCTACTTCAGGAATTGCCCTGCAAGAAAAAGTATTAAACAACTGTACATAGTAATAATAGCGGTTAAACTGTGCCCAAAAAGGTTAGCCTTTAGAGGATTAAAAACAAGACCATGCAGGTTAAAATATAATTGATATTCACAGAACCAGATATCTGACCATATCCGCCATTTCATGATATGGATTTGGTAAGTTGGTGGCATAACTGCCTCACTTCCACCTACCTAGCTACTGGATGCTATGACGGGAAACCTTATGCCTAGAGGCTGCGGTTGCAGCCCTGATATGGAATGAATGCCCTAAAAATTCCCAAGGATTGCCTCCAAAAGTGCAGATCAGAGTGCCTATGTGAGATAACAATTGTGCTGTGGTTAAAGCCGCTGAATCAAAAGACAGTAGCGGGTAATCACCAGCCTTGTCACTTAGTGACAACCACAACTCAGAAACACCGCCAATGTATATTGAGCAACCTATGAGGAAAGTACTTAACCGGAGCCCCCAGCCTACAAGTTTCTTGAGCTTAAAAACTCAAAACTATGACTCTCTGAGTTCAAAAACTATCCCTCCACCTTAAAGGGGTACTCCGGTGAAAACCTTTTTTCTTTTAAATCAACTGGCTCCGGAAAGTTAAACAGGTTTGTAAATTACTTCTATTAAACAATCTTAATCCTTCCTGTACTTATTAGCTGCTGAATACTACAGAGGAAATTATTTTCTTTTTGGAATGCTCTCTGCTGACATCATGAGCACAGTGCTCTCTGCTGACGTTATTATAATAATAAGTCTTTATTTATTTATTGTTGTCCTTAGTGGGATTTGAACCCAAGGCCACGAAGCCTCCATGCTGCCCTTAGCATACATCTGCTATGCACGGTTGCTAAAATGGACAGAGATGTCAGCAGAGAGCACTGTGCTCGTGAAGTCATCAGTGTTCCAAAAAGAAATGAATTTCTTCTGTAGCATTCAGCAGCTAATAAGTACTGGAAGTATTAAGATTTTTTAATAGAAGTAATTTAAAATATGTTTAACTTTCTGGCACCAGTTGATTTAAAAGAAAAAAGGTTTTCACCAGAGTACTCCTTTAACTAAGATTTGACTAGAGCCCTGGACTTGGTGCAGGTGCATGAAAAATGTTCCCGACCTACAAAGCCATAAAAGGCTAGCTACATTGCAGCCCTTATGTCTAGACTAGGAACATGGCCCAACGGGTGGGTGACCAGGATATCTGACATGAATCTTGAAATGTCCCTTGATATAGGTTGCCGGGAAGGACACTGGGAGTGCTGTGCAACTGAATACCTTTTAAGAGCTGAATTGATTGCGTGAATAGACAGGATTGCCTGTCTCTGAAGAGGATAGTGAAATGAAATGTTGTAAGGCCGATAAATATGTTTGACTGTAGTGTGAGACAGATGTAGTGCTGCGTGGCAAAACCCAATAAACGGTAGGATAGTGGTGGTGTCATAGGAAAACGGAATATTGAAGAACCGAAGAAAGTAGTGTGAGAAATGAAAGCTGTGATGTAAGATCTTAGTGCTGGGTGCTAGGGAATCTCTAATTAGAGTGTGACCTACTTGAGTATAGTAATTCAATCCATCATTAGTACGTACAGTGGCGGGACCGGGGTGCTGACTGAATCTGCATGTGGCATAACCTGCGGTCAGACACACGAGTAACTGGAACACATGACAGACCTTGACCGTGATCTTCATTTTACCAGTAACAGTACCAGGCTCAAGAACTTACCTGAAGACTACCCGAACATTACCGACAGCCATACTCTAAACTACAGACCAACTGGTCTCGTGAGTATTGGCCCACTGTGGGTGACCAATTCATGCCTAACCATCGAGCCAGTGAAAGGGCCAGGTCTATGGATAAACATCCTGCCTGACGATTAGCCAGGTCTATGAGTAAACATTGTGCATATCAACCTAACAGTCTCACGCACCATCTACTACACTCAAATAACCCCTTTCCTGGACAGTAATCGACCTTAAAGGAAATCTGTCATCAGAATCACCTGCACTAAACCTGTTACCCGGGCTTGTAGTGCAGGTGATCCTGATTAAAAAGCTTCTTACCTGGTTAAAAATGGTTCAGCGCTTCTTAAGATATCTATATTTTTAGTTTTCTGTTATTTCGTGGCTTGGGACTCAGTGGGAGGTGTTATCATCTGGGACTCGGCCACACGTCATTCTAGCTGGGTGGAGCTGCCGCCCGGCTCATGAATATTCATGAACTTATCCTCCTGGTCTAATTCTTCTTTCTCGGTCTGGTGTGGAGGGCCGCGGATGCGCCGCGTTCCGTACACCCGGAAGCGGCGTTCTCCCCCCGGCCTCACTCAAGCTGCGGCCCTATACAAGTAAGAAGACGGGCTGCATAAGTGAAAAGCCGGGGGTGGGAGGAAGGAACCATTTTTAACCAGGTAAGGAGCGTTTTAATCAGGATCACCCGCACTACAAGCCTGTGTAACAGGTTTAGTGCGGGTGATTCTGATGACAGATTTCCTTTAACCTGCCGAGCTTCCAACTCAAAACTGGTCTCTGGGGTGATGCCTCCCTTGCCATTGTGCCTATAGACAAGACCATTACTTGCATACCACTCGTACCTGTAGGTCTTTGTGAGAACCAAGTTTTTCATAACCATCATGCCCGTAGACGTGACAGGACTTGCATAACCATCAATTTTTCTTTTTTTTTTTTCCTCAACCACCTAAATGTCATAAAACTATTTTTCTGAAAGCATGTCAGTGACAATAGCCATGTAGTGCATCCCACTGCAGGTGTGGCAGGTATGAAGGGTATATGACCACCTGTGCCATGATGCTGTTGCTCTGAAGGCGTGTCAGTAACAACAACTGCATGGTGCATCCCCCTGCAGGATGGCAGGTACAAAGGGTATGCAAACACCTATGTATCGTGATGTTGTTGCTCTGAAGATGTGTCAGTAACAACAATTATGCAGTGTATCCCCCTGCAGACGTGGCAGGTATGATGGGTACACAACCGCCTATGTGTCATGATGATGTCGCTCTGCAGATGTGTCAGTAACAACAACTAAGCAGTGCATCCCCCTGCAGATGTGGCAGGTACAACGGGTATACAACCACCTATGTGTCGTAAAGTTGTTGCTCCAAAGACGTGTTAGTAACAACAACTATGCAATGAAGTCCCCTGCAGTCATGGCATGTATGAGGGGTATACAACCACCTATGTGTTGTTTATGTAGTTGTTCTGAAGGCGTGTTAGTAACAACAACAACTGTGCAGTGCATCCCCCTGCAGATGTGGCAGGCACGAAGGGTATACAACCACCATGTGTTGCAATGTTGCCACTCTGAAGACGTGTCAATAACAACAATTATAGAACCAACTACATGTCGTGATGCCGTTGCTCTGAAGACGTGCCATTAACCACCAGTCTGTAATGTATCCCCCTGCAGACGTGGCAGGTATGGAGGGTATACAACCACTTATGTATCATGATATTATCAATCTGAAAAACGTTTCAGTAACATCAACTACGCCGTGCATCCCCCTGCAGAGGCGGCAGGTATGGTGGGAAAACAACCACAATACTATGAACGTATAGCACTGTATAAATGCAATTCGCCGTGAAATGCCCTGAACCCAAGTGCATGGGCACATGCTCTGCACAACACGCCAAGGGAGCACGTGTAGCATGAATGTATGAACAACAAAAGCGTATGGACAGTTTGAATACCATGATTGTATAAACAGTGACTACCATGACATGACCAGTATAAATGCCATGAGTGTGTGAACAGTAGATGCCATAAGCATGTGAAACAGTATAGATGTCATGAGCGTAAGACCGTATGAGTGCCGTGAGCGTATGGTCAGTATATGAGTATAAGTACATTGTGAATGCCCGAGCGTATGGACAGTGAAATTCCCTAAATGTATAAACATTATGGGTACTATGAACATCTGAACTGCCTAGTATACTGAGCTTATGAATCGTGTCAATAACATAAGTGCATGCACAATATAAATGCCATGAATGTGTAAACAATATCAATGCCATGAGCATACGTTTACAAATAGCCTAAGTGTGTGAACAGCATAAATACTGTGTGCTAATAAACTGTATAAATGTCCTGAGCGTATGAGCAAAATAAATGCCATGAGCCTATGAAAGTATACCACCACAAGCATCTGAACAGAATAGAGGCCACGAGCGAGTGAACACTATAAATGCCATGAGCGTAAGACAGTATGAGTGCGGTGAGCGTATGGACAGTATAACTGCCATGAGCATAAGGCTGGTATGAAAGCCATAAGCTTCCGGATAGGGAAACTCCCTAAATATATGAACAGTATGGGTACAATGAACCGCACAGTATCATGAGAATATGCATTGCATAATAATTGTGTAACCAACCTAAGTGTATGAACAATATAAACGCCATTAGCGTATGAACAGTATCAATGCCCCGAGCCTATGATTACAATTGCCATGAGTGTGTGAACAGCATAAATACCATAGGCTAATGAATAGTATAAATGCCATGAGCGTAAGAATAATACAAACACCATAAACTTGTGGACAGTGTACGTGCTGTAAAAGTATGAACCGTATACCTGCCCTGCGCGTATGAATATTAGGAGTGCCATAAACGTGTGAAAGTATAAAAACCAAACGTCGCAAGCGTTTGAACCGTATAAATGCCAAGAGTGTCTTGACAGAAAAACCTATGGGCGTATAAACAGTGTGACATCTCGAGGAAGATCCAACCTGTCCTGTCCAAAAAAGAGGGGGCTGAGGAAAGAGTAACAATCGAAACCACAACAATTAACAGGCTAAGAATGACCCAAACTACCAAATTGTGGGATATGCCATGGGACCGCAAATCTGAGTAGACCTAAACGTGACACTACAGTAACGAAAGTATTTTGCTAGGTACTGTGATTAAACACTGAGTAAACTAACCGAACCCAAGAGTGACCAAATGCTAGCACAGCATCAGTGCTTAACCAAATAACCTGCAGAGTCACATTGAGCGAGTCTGGTTGATGCGAGCAAGCCGTGTGACATAATATCGTATATGACGTATGTAGTGAGCAACTGCTCTGAAAATATGTCAGTAACAGCCGCAGGCTAAAGTCACCCCTGAAGATGTGTCGGGATAACGGCAAACCAGACTCTATTAACGACTTGATGCTCTGAAGACGTGTCGGCAACATCAACTGCGATAATTCCCCCTGAAGATGAGGTTTAACAGTTAATCATCGCCTATGTGTGAGAAACTTTTGCTCTGTGTCAGTAATCAACAGTGAGCCAATGGCTACCCCTAGAGAACGTGTCAGGTATACTGGCAACCAATGACTAATAGTATGAGGATGTCCTGAGAATGTGTCAGCGAACCATCCCCTGTGGGACTAAACGGTAAACCACCACCTGTGTGTCGTGCATGTTGCTTGCATGCGTGTCAGTGTTTTAGTACAACAACTGACTGTCCACATGACAGAATAATTGACTTGAAACCAATCAAGATGACTATTAAGCAACATAGAAGCAATCTGCTGACTAATCCGACTGTGACTACTCTCCTACTTAAGATTATAACAACCAATATTGTGTGAAATAGATCCTCGACCGTCGTGAAGAACCTGGAAGTGTGTCAAGAATTGTGGGTACAACCGTAAGTAGTCAGAATACATAAGATGCATGATCGATAAAGCGTGAACATAAACCTTATTGGAACCAACCTTCTAGACATAAATGAAAGCTATCAACGATGACCGTCTGGTACCACAACAACGCACCTGGCTGCAGACAGGTAAACAATATACTTCTTTTTTTATTTTAAACTGTGTCCCATTATTGCCCCTCTCTTTTTTTTTTTTTTATTTTTTTTTTTTGTACCTGACCGAACGGGTAATATGTATACGTATACATGTACTGACAACTCCATACCTACTTGTTAATAAATAAATATATATATATATATATATATATATATATATATATATATATATACACACACACACACACAACACCCAACTCTGACCAGTACAATTATAATGCACAGGGGCCATAACCAAGACTGCACATCCTCATGTACCCCTATACATAACTATTAATATTACTGTTCATCCAACCCTCCCCTTTTTATTTATTTTTACTTTATTCAAACTAACAAGCTTGCCCTACCATACTACACAGCGCACATAGCGCCACTTGGTGACAGCGTCCCTGCATTGCAGGCAGTTGAACCACAAACTGAAGACATCACCGGGCCATGCTGCAAAGCACGCACCGGAACCCTGAAAGCGCTGATGACCCGGTAAGTCCTGAAAACAAGCATGTTGTGCAGAAACACGTCTGTTAAACAGCACCACCCGCCGGTGCCCGGTTCAAATGCTGCCACAGCAGAGATATGTACTGCACCGTTGCCAGCGCTGCAGTCCCCTCACACAAACCGAGAAATACACCAACCTACACAGAATGAATGAATAATCGCATCTCCGGACCCCGGCATTTACTGCCCACAGACCAGGAATACTAGATACCAGCTCACAGCAGCGCACAACTGAAATTTCACTAAACTTCTGTACGCACCTGTGGAGGGGCCGGCGTGCGCTTATATATCAAACTACAAACACAGCCTGATAGGCTTAACACATGTGAGTGCGGATTCAGACACTTTGTGCAAACCCAATTTTATAGGACTGATTTTACTGCTATGGATGGGGATATTGTTTTAGATGGAGTGCAGCACTACAGTTCCTGAGAAATATAAATGCAGGAAAATCAATCCTAATCAATAACTGCTCTAGTTTAGTGTTTCCACCACATTCACCCTCTACCTCCCTTTACATAGCTGGATTTGCGGCTTGTGTTAAATTTTTTGCCTAGAAATGTACTGGATTATAGCAGTAAGAGGATAATAGACCTTTGGTAAACCCCAGCCCCATATACAGGCTTCTCTCTGATGCAGTACTAATGCAGTATAATCTGTTCCCTTTTTTTTTTTATAGAGATGAAATAAACACAAAGACTTGTTAGAAGTTTTTATCAGTTCACATATTACCAGTAATTTGTTCTAGGTACAAGCATGTTTTGTCATTCACATACAGCTAGATAGCATATGTTCACATTTACAGTGCAAAACAGAAAGCAAGGAAGTGTACATTTTTATATTCTGGAGATTCTGTGGAACGCAAAACCAACATGCAGATTTGACTTATTTTAGAATGTAAGCTCTTTAAATATCTATAGAAATGTGCGGACATTGTTTATAGAAAATAAGAGAATGGAAATCCTTAAATTTACTTCTCATGAGATGCCATTAAAAGGGACAAAACATGTTCAGAAACTGTGTAGACTTGGTATACATTGCCATTTATTAGGTATTTATTACTGGAACTTTATTATGAAATCCAGAAAGTTAAACCACGTTGGATCTGAAACTTAAGTGGTTTGTGTCTTTAGGACAACTCCTGTCTATATGTCCTATTAGGGCAATGGACATGCTGTGGGTTCTCCTGCTTGGATTACTCCTAGAAGTAGAGCTCTGTGAGTGGGGCCTTATGTTCGGGCTGTATATGTCTTACATGGTTGCCATGTAATACAATTTCCTTGTTGCAGAAAGTCTGGCTTTTCTGTTATGCGATCCAATTCTGTTTACGTCACAAAACATGATCCTTCACACATCTATATTGAAAAAAGCCTTAAATGTTGATTTAATGTTACGGGTTATCGCATCTATGCCACACATGCCAAAGTACCAGTTACCACATTCTGGGGACTTGTGGATGTCTATAGATTGTGTTAAGAGTTAAAGGGGTTGTTCAGAAGTAGAAAAACAGAGTTAATTTCTTCCAAAAAACGGCATGTACAGGGTTAAATGGAACTGTGCTGCAATACTACACATAACCTGAGTACAGGGGTGGTGCTTTTATATATATATATATATATATATATATATATATATATTTTAACCTTTGTTTGTCTAATCCTGGATAACTCCTTTAAGTTTCACAGGGAGCCAGTTGAAGCCATTTGGTGGCATCATCTTGTAGTAATGTTATTTTCATACCCAACCATCATTACTTGACCCATAAGTAGCGTCTATGCAAAAATAAAAACATCAAAGTTAAACACAGCTGGCCTCATACACTAAAGGTCCTGCTTCAGTTCTCCTCATTCTATCACCATGCCTTTACACAGGCACCCACTATGCAACCTTCTTTCATGAACGACTAGTGCGCCACATCTGAAGACTTTCAATATGACATTGCTTGTAAACTGATTCGGGTTGTATTCCCATGTTCTTTTTTCTCAAACCCATTCTTTTACTTAAAAAACCCTGTCCATGTTCAACAGTATTTGATATACAGGTTGTGCCGTGTATCGCACTTTAGCTTTATTAAAACAAATACATTTGAGCTGCAGTAGCACACACAACCTATGGACAGGTGCAGTGCTGCTTACAGAACAAAGCAGCCATGTTTTTTGGATCTTACACCACCCCTTAAAGGGGTACTCTGCCCCTAGACATCTTTTCCGCCATCAAAGGATAGGCAATAAGATGTCTGATGGTGGGGGTTCTGCCACTGGGAACCCCCGCGATCTCTCCTGCATCACCCCTTGTTATCCGGTGCACAGAGTGAGCTTCGCTCCGTGCCTGATGGCTGGCGATGCAGGGGCCGGAGGATCATGATGTCACGCCCCGCCCGCTCAATGCAGGTCTATGGGAGGGGCATGACAGCTACCAAGCCGCGTCCCATAGACCTGCATTAAGGGGGTGGGGCCATGACATCACAATCCTCCAACCCCTGCATTACCAGTCATCAGGCACGGAGCGAGCTTGCACCAGATGACGGGGTGCTGCAGGAGAGATCTCTGACATCTTATCCCCTATCCAAAGGATAAGATGTCTAGGGGCGGAATACCCCTTCAAAGCAATAATGTCTCTAAAACTTTTGCAAGTCACAGACATGTAAAAGTTTTTGATCGCCCAGGATTCAGTGACAAGATCCGCCACCGATCACTAGATATAGCCGGGAGACACATTTCTCTTCCTGGTTCGTCACCTGATCTGACTTGTTGCAGGAGGTGGGCTTCATAGACTCACAAGTGACTTCTACTGGCTATATCTAGTGATTGGTGGGGGTCTCAGCTCTGAGAATCTTGCTGATCAATACTCTTGACATATCTGTGACATGTCAAAACAGTAACACTTTAAAGATGACAATATCAGAAGTCTCTGTATCTTTCTGTACTACTCTTCCAAAATAGGATTTTATCCCAACAGAGCGAAAAGGAAAATAATTCTTGATGCAAATATTATCCCCTTAGGATCTGGTCACAGTTGAGGGGAATACATAGCTCAGATATGAAAATGAACCCTCAAACTATGAAATGCTGATGTGCTGGCTCCATTCTATACTTCATATACTTCAACTATAAAATCAGCCCTGACATAATATGAGAGAAAAGCAATTTCATTTTATGTTGCGTTAACACACCCACCTTTCAACATGTTTATTTGGACCCTGTCACATTTACTGGACAAAACCTAGGTCACCACAAGCTTCTATGAAAAGCTGGCTTATGGCCATACATACAGCAGTGTCTCTCCATCCTTACATGCACTCTGTGTTCTGAATAGAGAGGTAGAAAAAAAAGCTGCTGCCAAACACCTCTGAGAGCAAAGGGACTGGATGTGGAGAAATTTAACATGCCATCCATTCTATACACGACATCTGCTGTCGGCTTCATACACATTAGATGGGCGGTCCAAATCTGCAAAAAATGGTGAGTTTGGCTGACCTGACTGCATATGCCCAGCTTAAGGTCAGCTCAGTAGAATTTAGTGGTGTGGGGTCCAGGTGTGAAACCAGTCTAAGGGCCCTTTTAGATGGTCCAACTAGCTTCAATAAATGAGCACCAATCTCTGTGTAACCGATAAGGAGGATTTTATTGGCCACATATAAGATCGGCCGACGAATGAGTGTTTGCTTTTTCATGAGCTGATCGCTGGCATTTTTACATTATTCTTGGGAATTAACATTGCTGTGTAAAAGGGTCTTAAGTTGAAGAACCAGTCAAATTACAGATGATCCGGTCCATAAGTGTAAGGCTACATTCACACTACGATTTGGGCATACGGTCACCGGATCCGGCAGGGAGATTTCAAAACCAGTCACTGCCATATCCCATTTATTCGAATGAGCTGACCAAAGTCAGCTAGTGCCTCCAGTCTGCTAATTTTTGGAGCGTATATGGTTTTGTTGCCAGACTGAAAAGCGTGGTCTGCCGCTGTCTTTAGTCCGGTAATAAAATTGATACGGTTCAAAAATGAACCGTCTGGAGTCGGTAGCTGACTCCGGTCATCTTATTCAAATGACTGGAATGCAGAGTGAGTCCGGAAGGGATACGGCAGCAGCCGGTTTCTAAATTTTCCTGCCGGCAGCCGTATGGCATAATCGTGGTGTGAATTAACCCTAACTTTTTAATATAGCACATCTCAATCTACAAAATTTAAACAAGACAACATTAGAATTTTTATAACAGAATGTCTAAAGCAACCAAAGAGCTTATTTGGACATTTGGATTTCCTTTAGAAAAATGTTGGTTACCCGAAATTTCATACAACACATCTTTTATGTTGGTAAACATTAGAAACTGGCAACCCTGATCTCTGAATTAAAACAAAACGTGGCGATAGATTCCAATCTCATTATTGAACACATAGTTTAGGGACTACGGCCAACAATGATAAATAACCTAGGGTTTTACGGGGATCAAGCAACTATCACATGGGTACAGTGGTTGCATTTATATTAATTGATGTGTACTGTAGATGACGTCTAGTGTATTGATTTCAATTTTGCCACATACAACCGTTTAGTACTCAACTGGCTCTATACCTCGCATGGCAGAAATGTATTAGAATGTTTGGAAGGTGAATTTTCCCCAAGCCATCATTCATCAGCATGTCCAGCTTCTGCAATATTATTATTAGGCATTAGCCTACGTCAGAACCCTAAGAATATGTATGCTCCTTAAAAAGGTTGTCCAGGAATAAAAAAACAGGGCTGCTTACTTCAAAAATAGCACCATGCTTGTCCACTATTCTTGTCAAAGGAGTTCCGGGCATAGGAATGGTGTCGCTTTGAAGGAAAGTAGTTATGTTCTTCAAATCTTAGGCAACCTTTTAAGACCATGAAGAGGAGCTCAGTGCCCCATACTGTACACCAATAAATACTACCACACTATGTGTTATACTTTGGATGAAAATTCCTGTGTAAAAGGGTCTTAAGTTAAAGAACCAGTCAATGTTTTATATTCCTATGTATTATTTCTTGGGGAATAAAACATGTGAAACTAATAAACAATCCCTGGTCTCAAGGCAGTAATGGTATTTTAAGCAGACATTATGAGAAAAAGGCCAAAACATCAACCTGCTCTTGTATCTTCTTACCTTGTAATCTGCATCTAGGTTGTATTGCCACATAAGTAAATGGGAATTTGATCTATTGCTTATATTACTTTTTGTTTTAGAATAGTGCAAAATATTATATTTGGTCAGATTACACATTTTAATCTACAAAATAAGAACAATTTACAACTCAAATAAATACAATTTAAAGTACATTGTTACCTAATAGTAATGCAATAGAATCTCAAGTTCCATTTGTGAAAGCTTCAGTGTTTTACTTTTTCTATTAGTATACTCTTTTACATGTTACATATTCTCCATTAGTATCTACATTTTATTCAGGGCTAGTATGAAGCAAGCACCTCAAGTGTGCATATATAAAGAGACCTGTTTCCTATACGAAACAGGAGCAGCCATCTGCTACAAATTTACTAGGAGGATCGAGCCACATGATTTCTTGAAATTACCACTTTCTTAGTGAATTGGTAGCAGACTTCATATGACTGGTATTCCAGCTGGCATCATAGCAGTATTTTCTACCTGTGAATGACGTGAGCCTTAAAGGGATACTTCACTGGCCAGTGTTCGGAACATCTAGTTTTGAACGCTGTGTGGACATGCTGCTGCGGTCGGCCATGCCCCCTCGTGATGTCACACCACACCCTCTCAATGTAAGTCTATGGGAGGGGGCGTGACAACTGCCACACCCTCTCCTATAGACTTGCATTGAGGGGGCGTGGACAACCACCGCAGCGCGCACACACAGCGTTTGGAATTAAATGTTCCGGACGCTGGCCAGTGGAGTACCCCTTTAAGGCCACCTAACTGGTTTGGGGTCACAGCGAATTACAGGTTTTTCCATAGAAGCTAAAAAATCTTTTTCAGTGTGTCTGTTCCCAAAGTACGGTAAATAAAAGGGTTGCTTTTTCTATAACTATATATAATGACCATTACACTGTGGTATTAACTCACGGCATAAAACTACCAACATTAAACTACACAGAATTTATCAAATGAATTAGAATGTATCTGAATTCTTGGTATCATTGATTTATGAATCCCATCCTAAACATAGACATGCACACTTGGCCCTTGCCAGAGATGTAAGAGCTTCCTTAAGTTGGAGATGTGTGTTACAGATTTTACAAACTATTTTTTTTCTTCCGCTGTCCAACCTCCCTTCGCTCTATAGTACCATCAGCAATTTCAAGGAACCCTTTACCTCACAGATTGGTTACGGCTGTGTTATTTTAGTAGTTCACAATGGCGACCTTCTTATTTACTTCTACTGTTTAGCAAAGGCACCGCCTGTCTGATTTAACTACCTCCTCAGAGGAGTGCACTACATTTGGGACAAAGCCACTTTTTACCCCCTCCCAACCTTCTTGGATATTTATCTCTCCCTTTCTAACAAGCTCATATATATCGCGAGTCAGATCAGTGAAGGCTTTCTCAACGTTGATGGCATCTCGGGCTGAGGTTTCTATATATCTCATGCCATAGGCAGTGGCCAGTTTCTCAGCCTCGTGTCTTGTCACTTGCCGTTGTGTGTCTAGGTCACATTTGTGGCCCACCAGGACAAAAACAATCTGGTATGGCTGCACATGAGCTTTAGCTTCTTCCAACCATTCGTGGACATTCTGGAAGGAGCGGCGGTTGGTGATGTCAAATAGTAGGAGACCTCCAACAGAATTTCTGTAGTAGGCACGTGTGATGGACCTGGAATGAAAAAGAACATTTTAAGAACATAAATTAAAATACATTTAACATTTTTCAAACCCAAAGTTTAGCAAGTTTAAAAATGTTAATTAAAAGGGCAAGAGGGTACAATGTGATAAACACATTGGCCCAGATTTATCATACCGTGTAAGAGAAAATGGAGAGATTTTCCCACAGCAACCAATCACAGCTCAGCTAACGAGCTCTGGTAAAGTGAAAGCAGAGCTGTGATTGGTTGTTGTGGGAAAATCGCTCCATTTTTACTCTCACAAAGTTTGATCAATCTGGGCCATTCTGTTTTGAATATGCTGTACTGGAGAAAGTCTTTTACTTATAAATAAAGACTATGATGGTCTTTATTATTGCAGACGATATTTAGTTAGTTCAGTCCATAAAAGAGTTACCCAGCACTGCTACTTTACACATGGGAACGTGACTGTACTCTTCTAGCTATATGACCATTCAGGTGCTCACACAGATAAAGGATATATCCAATGCAGAGGTATAGAAGAATGGAGCACTCACCCGGTCTTGACGTAAGAAACACTTCTTTATTGAATCACAACATACTTAGCGTTCCATGACATGCGGGAGAGCGGACAGAGACAGGAAGGTGGGGGAGTAGGATGGGCAACATTCCATATCGCGCAATCAGCGATTCAGAGGCGTGGCGAAGCGCTGATTGTGCGATACGGACCGTTGGACCTCTGCATTGGACATAATATTTAGTTAGTATTTTTGCAAGTGCTTCTCCTCCTGACTAACCACCAGGTTTTTAAACATTTGGTTGGCCTTTTTAAGGGGTTATGTTTATGAGATAATGGCTATCAAGAGGTCAAAAATAAATTGTACACTAAAGAAGAGAACATAGGCTACTAGATATGGTGCTGTAAAATTACATACTGAAACACTGAGTAGACTCTGGTGATTATCTTACCCATGTGCAAGTAGCCTTAGTTTCAATGAGTGCATAGTTTTTTTAAGAGTGACTGTAAGGCCCTATTTGCATGTCTTTAACTTGAGCCAGGGATGTGGAATTTCTATCTCCCGACGCCCGGGACTAGCAGTTTTGGGCACCGGGCAGGTGAATTTGTCCGGCCCTTAGCCCGCTTTCTGGCAAGCAGGGCCGGACCTGACAAGTGCGGCGGATCTGCAGTCTGTATGGGGCGGGCTCCTGACTCCTGCCCGCTCCATACTCTGCAGCCGGTGTCCTCCGAAGCAGAGCAGGGGAGATGAGAAGCTGTGTATTTGTCTTCTCTCCCCTGCTCTGCAGACGTGCGGGGGGAGATGAGGAGGCGTGGCTTATTTCTCCCTGTGCAGACCTGCGTCCTCTGCCTTCACTCCCCCCAGCTGTACCTTCGGAGAGCTGAGGGGAGGAGGCGCTTCTGCACGGGGAAATGCATGCGGCGCTCTGCAGTCTGTATGGAGCGGGCTCGGGATTCCTGCCCGCTCCATACTCTGCAGCCCCCGGCTGTTCTCAGTAGCCGGGGCCGCCGCTAATAGCCAGCATGCAGCGATCGCCGCAGCTGGCTATTAACCCTTTAGATCAAAGCTGACAGCGGCGTCTAAAGGGACATGTGAATGCTCCCTGGTGGGCTAGTGGGGTGGATCGCCCCCCCACAGCACGATCGCAGGGGGGCGATCCACTATAGAGGTAGCCGGAGGACTTACCTCTGCTTCCTCCTGTCCCGGCTCTGTCATTGATAGAGCCTGGCTGGACTAGGCTCTATCAATGGATCACAGAGCACACAGATTAATAGAGTTCAATAGAACTCTATTCATCTGTCTGAGGAATTTAATGATTCCTCCTATAAGTGTAATAAAGTGTAAAAAAAATAAAATAAAAAAGTTTTAATAAAAGTTTGAAAGACACACATTAACCTAGTGGTCTTCAAACTGTGCCCCTCCAGATGTTACAAAACTACAATTCCCAGCATGCCAGGACAGCCGTTGGCTGTCCGGGCATGCTGGGAGTTGTAGTTTTGCAACATCTGGAGGGCCACAGTTTGAAGACCGCTGCATTAACCCCTTCCATGTTAAAAGTTCAAATCACCCCCTTTCCCTATATAAAAACATGCAAACATAATAAAAATAAACATATTTGGTATCGCTTCGTGCGTAATTGTACAACCTATGAAAATATAACATTATGTATCCCGTACGGTAAATGTAAAAAAATACCAAACCACAGATTTGCAATTTTTATAATATCCCAGAAAAAAAAGTTAAAAAGCGATTAAAAAGTCAGATCAATGCCAAAATGGTACCGATACAAAAAACTGATTATGGCGCAAAAAATTAGCCCTCATACAGCCTGGTATGCGGAAAAAAAATAAAGCTACAGGGGTTAAAAAATGGCAATTAAAAATTTTTGAAAAAGTCCAGAATTAGTAAAACATGATGTAAACGATACAAATCTGGTATCGCTGTAATCAGGCGACCTAAAGTATAAAACTAAAATGTTACCTCAAACACAAGGTAAATGGCGCAGAAAAGAAAAACAACCAAATCTGCAAAATTATCTTTTACTATTTCAATTTCACTTCCATTAATATATATATTTTTGGTTCTGAGAATATGTTATTGAAAAATTAAAAGGTATCATTATAGTAGGTAGTTATGGCTATTATAGGGCGAGGAGGAAAAAACGAGTGTGTAAAAGCGAAAATTGGACGGACAAGTAGATCGTCATGAGGGACAAGTAGATTTTGCTCCATTTTAGTCCCGTGGACAAGTAGTTTTTTATAAAATTTCCACACCCCTGTTGAGCGCACACAAAAATTACAAGAGAAAGACACAAAAAATACAGAATTTTGTATAACTGCAGGTCCAGCACAACAAAACGGACAATAAACAATAGCTCCAAAAATGTTGCAAGAGCAAGAAAAACTATACCAAACAAAAGGGGAAAAATAGGTCAGGCACATGTCCCTAGGTATAGAATAGATAAGTAGCAAGGAGAGGGGAAAAAAAGGAGAGACGATAAGGGGAAGGGAGTGAAAAGGCAATGATTCCTTGCATGCCAATGAAGACAGCCAAGAGGCTAAGTCCACTTAGTCTCTGAAGAGAGACCAAGAGGGGTCTTGTTTTACCAAATTTGGACCATAGGATTATAGTGTGAGCGGCCAAATCCTCCATACGCATAATATGCACACGTCTCTGATTTGACAGAGTCCAGCACAGTTCCATTGTACAATGAAACCTGTTCACATGCCGCAGAAACAAGTGGCATGCAACTTATTTTACATAGAAACACCAAGGATTAGTTCCAATGAATAACAATATGTAATGTCCGTTTCTTTGTCTTTGCAATTTTCTGTTTTAGGTTTTTGTTCAGACTTTGTTTTTGTGTCTTATCAGTTTCTGTGCTTTTTTTCTCTGGTCTGGGAAGAGTTGATGCTCTTAGCCTATGGCAGCTCAGGTGTGGTTTTAAAACCTGAGCTCTGCTGGAACTCTCGGCTGGTAATTAGTTCCTACTCTGACCATGTCTTGTTTTCTTATGCACCTTTTGTCTGTTTGTACAGAGTTTTTTCCATGGTTACCTGTCCTGGTTGAGATATAGATTTTATCCTGCTTGGTTTTAGTACATTTGTCGGGTTTTAGTATTTTGTATGTTCGTTCGGCATTCATCTTTATATATCCTAGTCTGTGTTCACACTGTGCGTTATATAAGTCCTGTACCATGTTTACTTGTATTAGTATTTTGTTTTCCTAGTATTTTGTTTCCTTCCGTACCCTGAATGGTGGAGAGTGCCCGCTGGCTAGGAGTCTATTTGGTTTTGGTATTTATTTCCTTCCATGTTTGGAGTGGGGAGTCTAGTGTGTTTATGATTACTGATCCTTAGTGTTTTTAGTACATAATCTCTGATCATAGTGTTCATGATCACTGATTTATAGTGTCCTCTGTACATTACCATTGGTCTATAGTGTCCTCTGTACATTAACACTGATCTGTGTCCTCTGAACTTGTATCTATATGTATTCTAGTGTGTTCTTTGTTCTGAGTGTGTTCAATTTTGTTAGTATGCTATATCCTGCCTTGTTAGTATTTAGATATCTGTTCTGGTTATTGTATTCCCGACTATGTACAGTTCAGTTTGTTTTGTTGAGCATGATGCCATTGCACTTTAGCACAGAAAGAGACCATCTCCAATTTGTCATGCACCGCTAGGGTGTCTAGGCAAGTAGGCAGGGAGAGATGTCTTGGGACAGCTTAGGGCTCACTTCTCCCTGCCCCCGTTCATGACACAATAAAGTTAATGCTTGAAATTTTGCCATGTTCAATGTGTGAACATACTCTAAATCATGGGGGTCACACCCTGTATAGACCAATGAAACATAGCCCTGATGAAGCTAAGGGAACATAATAAATACTTAAATATACAGACCTGTGCATGGATGGATCCAAAAGGACTTGTATAAAGTACCAATGCTTTGGGTGGTGTATCCAAAGACCATCAGTTTTCTGATTTACTAATGCCTCAAATAATTTAGTGGTGATTTAAACAGCTGAGCCGATAGTTTACTTACTCTTGTAGGATTTATATTACCTGACTTTGGAAATCAATAGATTTCCAAACCGATCCGGTCCTTTTAGATGATGGATCACCAGCATCAGCTATACAGGAGTATAAAGTCTATGAATCCAATAGACTACAGTTCTTACCTGTTGCTTCTTCAGAACAGCAACTCTCAGCCTTGGCCCTGCTCTGTCATGTGACAAAGTGCTTTTGTTTTTGAGCTTTACTGTGTAGCTACAATGGATATCAAAAGTCTACAGTTCTAGCGATGTTAAAGAATGAGACAAAGGTAAATCATGCCAGAACTTTCCACCTTTAAAGAAGTATTATGAACAAAAACGAATCCCCTATTCAAAGATAGATGCGCGGCTCTCCCATAGAGATATATGGACAGGGCGTAAAAATGAACACTCACCATTTTTACTCACTAAATATATTTCCAAAGGTGCTATTGACAAGAATTTCTTACCATGTAATAACCCAAGTAATCCTTACATACAAAGAAACCAAAACAAATAAGCTAAGAAATAAAGTTGTGCGTAATTATGTGAAATGACACATGGAAAAAGTATTAAAATGAGAAAAAGCAAATGCATGATAAACAATGCAAACCCATGTATTGCAACATGAATGCCAGCGCCGATCATGTGATGCGGTTGGCTTTTATCAGGTGACTCTGCCCACGTGACAGGGAAAGAGACCGGAAGCGGTGTCAGATGACGAACATTTCCGCCCCTAGGCTCATCCACATTGGTTGCTATCCTGCAGGTAATTGCACACTGACACTTATGATATATAATGCTGGGTATTCTTATACTACCGCAGCACCCCTAAGGAAGTTGCCCTGCAACGGACCGCGTGGAGTTTCTTAGACGCCGCAGTAATTCCATTACTTGTATCTTGCTTGTCCTCCTTATTTTTCAACAGTTTTTTACATTATATTGGTTGAGTATAGTTTCAGCAGCTATATAGTATTTTCTTATGTTTTTTTCTGTTTTGCATATATTTATAGGCATATTGGGGGAGATTTATCAAAACCTGTGCAGAGGGAAAGTTGGCCAGTTGCCCATAGCAACCAATCAGATCGCTTCTTTCATTTTGCAGAGGCCTTGTTAAAAATGAAAGAAGCGATCTGATTGGTTGCTATGGGCAACTTTTCCTCTGCACAGGTTTTGATAAGTCTCCCTCATTGTGTCTTATTACAGCACATGTATTTTATTTGTGAGGGTATATTGCTTTATACTATTTTATTGTACAATTATTGGTTATGGATGTACTATGGAGGATAAAGCAATGTGATATTACTGTTACTACTATGCGGTGATCCTGAGGGTGACCACTATTGGTCCTCTCCTGTTGTTAGTAGGCTCTTTTGAGCTTTTTAAGTGTTTTTAACTGTGTGACTTTTTGTGTTGCCCCAATAAAATTTCCTTTTGCAATACATGGGTGTGCATTGTTTATAGTGCGTTCACTTCTTCTCTTTTTTGGATTTTTGCTGAGTTTGCACTTAATAGCACCCCATCTTATATAATTCAGATTATTAGCTGAGCCCCCTATTTTGGTTTTCATGGAAAAAGTATTAAACATGCTTAGGCCGGATTCACTCGGCAGAATTTCTGCATTGAATTCTGCACAAAAATTCTGCATGAATTTATAGCCAATACACTTCAATGGGATTCTGCTGTCCCATTCACACAGCAAAAATTCTGCTGCAGGAATTCCATTGAAGTGAATGGGCTATAAAGTCATGCAGAATTCAGCATAGAAATTCTGCCATGTGAATCCGGCCTTATGAATATTTATTTAATACTTTGTATAAAAGCCCTTGTTGGTAATGACAGCTTCAAGGTGCCTCCTGTATGAAAAAACTAGTCATATGCATTGTTCTGGTGTGATTTTGGCCCATTCTTCCACACAGTCTTTAAATCTTGAAGGTTCCGTGGGCCTCTTCTATGAATTTATGAGCTTTCTTTTCATAGCTTTTCAATGGGATTTTAGTCAGGTGATTGCCTGGGCCATTCTAGTGGCTTTATTTTCTTTCTTTGAAACCATTTAAGAGTTTCCTAGGCTATGTGTTGGCTAAAATGTCCACGCTCCTTTCATCTTCATCATCCTGGTAGAAGGTAGCAGATGTGGTAGCATGATTTTGTCAAGAATGTTTCTGTAAATTTGTCCATTTATCTTTCTTTCACTTATTTGAAGTTTACCAGTACCATGTTCTGAAAAACAGCCCCACACCATGATGTTCCCACCTCCAAACTCCACTGCTGGTATGGTGTTTTTAGGATGATGTGCAGTGCTGTTTCTCCTGCAAACATGATGGGGGATATTTATCAAAGGATTTAGACTGGTTTTTCCTGTCTAAATTTGCCGCACATTAAGTCGCAGTCTAAATATGTGCGACTTTTGCTCTAGAGGATTTTTAGAACGTGATGCATTCTAGTCTATTTTAGACGGAAATGCATTGGAAAATGCATTGGTGCTGAATTTATCAAAAGTGACTTTTCAGCGACAAGTCGCATCGGCTGAAG
The DNA here is from genome assembly GCF_029499605.1 of Hyla sarda. Classification (NCBI taxonomy): domain Eukaryota; kingdom Metazoa; phylum Chordata; class Amphibia; order Anura; family Hylidae; genus Hyla; species Hyla sarda. The sequence continues at coordinate 102,073,676 of NC_079197.1, read as the reverse complement.
GTACGCCGAAATGTCAGACCATGCTGGAGCAGGTTTAAATACAGTCTAAAGCATAGATCTCAAAGTCTGTGCACAGAATTTATCAAGAGCCTTGCGCCATTTGATAAATTAGGCGCACAATAGACCGGCCTAACCCTCTGTAGTTTGGTCTAAATTGATGCGGGACATAGACAGCTTTGATAAATATCCCCCGATGTGTATTATTGCATCCAAACAGTTCAATTTTGCTCTCATCTGACCACTCTATGGGGGAGATTTATCGAAACCTGTCCAGTGCAGAAGTTGCTGAGCTGCTAATAGCAACCAATCAGATCACTTCTTTGACTTTTGAAAAGTACTCTGAAAAATGAAAGAAGCGATCTGATTGGTTGCTATGGGCAACTCAGCAACTTTTCCTCTGCGCAGGTTTTGATAAATCTCCCCCTATATTCCCACAGTATTTCTCTGGCATTTCCAAATGTTGTGCAGCAAATGTTAAACAAGATCCAACAGCTTTTTATACAGCAAAGGAGTCTTGCGTGGTGAACATACACACAAGCCATGGTGGCGGAGTCCAGTCCACCTACCATTACTTACTGTTTTCTTTGAGACAACAGTACCTGCTAATTCCAGATCTTTTTGAGGCTCTCCACAAGGGGTCCTTGGCTTTTGGACTAGGGATGCACCGAAAAGGAAATTTGAGGCCAAAACCAAAAATTTAGGCTGTGCTTGGCTGAAAACCGAAACTGAAAATGCTTTGCCCAGCCACTTTTATATATAGTTTTTGTAAAAGTTTTTTCAGAATTTTTTAGTTAACCCCTTAAGGACGCAGGACGTAAATGTACGTCCTGGTGAGGTGGTACTTAACGCACCAGGACGTACATTTACGTCCTAAGCATAACCGCGGGCATCGGAGCGATGCCCGTGTCATGCGCGGCTGATCCCGGCTGCTGATCGCAGCCAGGGACCCGCCGGCAATGGCCGACGCCCGCGATCTCGCGGGCGTCCGCCATTAACCCCTCAGGTGCCGGGATCAATACAGATCCCGGCATCTGCGGGAGTTCGCGATTAAAATGAACGATCGGATCGCCCGCAGCGCTGCTGCGGGGATCCGATCATTCATAACGCCGCACGGAGGTCCCCTCACCTTCCTCCGTGCGGCTCCCGGCGTCTCCTGCTCTGGTCTGTGATCGAGCAGACCAGAGCAGAAGATGACCGATAATACTGATCTGTTCTATGTCCTATACATAGAACAGATCAGTATTAGCAATCATGGTATTGCTATGAATAGTCCCCTATGGGGACTATTCAAGTGTAAAAAAAAATGTAAAAAAAATGTAAAAGTAAAAGTAAAAAAAAAGTGAAAAATCCCCTCCCCCAATAAAAAAGTAAAACGTCCGTTTTTTCCTATTTTACCCCCAAAAAGCGTAAAAAAACTTTTTTATAGACATATTTGGTATCGCCGCGTGCGTAAATGTCCGAACTATTAAAATAAAATGTTAATGATCCCGTACGGTGAACGGCGTGAACGAAAAATTTTTTAAAAAGTCCAAAATTCCTACTTTTTTAATACATTTTATTAAAAAAAAAATTATAAAAAATGTATTAAAAGTTTTTTATATACAAATGTGGTATCAAAAAAAAGTACAGATCATGGCGCATAAAATGAGCCCCCATACCGCCGCTTATACTGAAAAATAAAAAAGTTATAGGTCATCAAAATAAAGGGATTATAAACGTACTAATTTGGTTAAAAAGTTTGTGATTTTTTTTAAGCGCAACAATAATATAAAAGTATATAATAATGGGTATCATTTTAATCGTATTGACCCTCAGAATAAAGAACACATGTCATTTTTACCAGAAATTGTACGGCGTGAAAACAAAACCTTCCAAAATTAGCAAAATTGCGTTTTTCGTTTTAATTTCCCCACAAAAATAGTGTTTTTTGGTTGCGCCATACATTTTATGATATAATGAGTGATGTCATTACAAAGGACAACTGGTCGCGCAAAAAACAAGCCCTCATACTAGTCTGTGGATGAAAATATAAAAGAGTTATGATTTTTAGAAGGCGAGGAGGAAAAAATGAAAACGTAAAAATTAAATTGTCTGAGTCCTTAAGGCCAAAATGGGCTGAGTCCTTAAGGGGTTAAATAAATTCATGAATTTAAGTAATCTGAAATTAAAAACTCTGTGCTAATAATAAAATAAACAGTTTTTTTTTAATTAAATAACACAAAAATTGGCCATAATACAAATAAGAATTAAATAAAAAAAATAAAACAAACTATGGGCCAATGTGGGACAAATGCAGCAAGCATTACGTACTGGCCCTGCTTCAGATACCCCAATCCTGGGGTAGATGTGGTGATCCTGCTGGTACTTGGCGCCAACTGCCCTTCCTCTGCCGGACTTGCCTAAGTAAGTTCCAAGCCATGCCCCTATTTAACCTCTTCATGACCCAGCGATAATTAGAAGAAAAAAAAAATATATATATATATATATATATATATATATATATGAAATTGCACAATTTTGTTCGGCAAACTTTATTCTGTTGGTCAGTATGATTCCAATGATACCTAACTTTGATAATTTTTGTTACGTTTTAAGGTAAACAAAATAAAATGAGAGTTTATTTTTTGTGCCATGAGCTTTAGTTTTTAATGGTACCACTTTTGCATATATATGACTTTTTGATCACTTTTTATTACGTTGTTTTTTTTTTTTTTTTTTTGTGTGTCGTGACGTGACCAAAAAGCAGCAATTTTGGCAATTGGAATTTTTTTGTGTTTAAGCATTTTACCATACGGCAGCATCAGCATTCCGGACTGAACCAGCTAATATTAATTTGTACTGACAAGAGGCTGGGTTGCTTTTTAATTACTGGTATATTTCAGCTGTTGTCTTGGCTTTCTATGCCTTTTTGCACATATCTTTCTTCATGTGTTCAATACTTTTCCCCGGGGGCATTTAACATTATTACACATAACTTAATCTCTGTGCCATTTTGTCTTGGTTTCTTTGTATGTATGGATTACTTGGGTTGTTACCAACACCTGATGAAAATTTAAAGCGCAACTGTCATGAATTTGTACCCCCCATAAACTAATTGCAGGGTAACAAAGTTCTTTAGAATTACTCTCCAGGTATACCTTTCACTGCTTTCTAGCAGCTTTTATCAGGCTAAAAAATGCTTTATAAGACAGCCAGCAACAGTCGGATAGGCGTGGCAATGGCCCACGGCCACCACGCCTATCTCCTGTATGTCATCGCTAGGACCGCTGTGTGATTGGTCCCAGCACATAGGCCCCTTTATTATCCTTATCTGTGGTGGCGAACATACAAATGTATAAGTAAAACAAGTGCCCGTTCTTCTATCAGTTTACAGTGCCCATTCTCCTATTAGGTTACAGTGCCGTCACAGCGGGTTAGTTTGCATAGTAAGCGTCAGAGCATTACGATGCGCATCGGGGGCCAGGAGCAAGCGCTTGCTATGAAAACTAGCCGCCCGCAGCGCCGGTGATGTGAAGAGAACTGTCTCCTGGTGCTGCGGGCCACAAGCGCTTTCTCCTGATGGCCCCAGTATGCTGTGACAGTTTTATGCTGCTCCCTCCCGGCCCCAGTGCGCAGCGTAATGCTCTGCCGCTTGCTATACAAACTAACCCCCTGTGACGGTTGATCGCTGCATCTAAAGTAACAAAAATACACTCCCGGCGGGACCATCATGGTGAAATTGCGATGTCCCGATCAGCTAGAATGCGAGCAGAGGGTCCGTTACCTGCATCCGATCGGCGATTGATTGCTCCAAGCCTGAAATCCAGGCTTGAGCAATCAACCACTGATAACACTGATCATTGCCATGTTAATGCATGGCAGTGATCTGTGTAGAAGATCAGTGTGTGCAGTGTTATAGCCCCTAGTTATAGCTATAACACTGAAAAAAAAAGTGTGAAAAAAAGTTAATAAAGATCATTTAACCCATTCCCTAATAAAAGTAGGAATGACCCCATTTTTTCCATAAAAAAAAAACTGTAAATAAAAATAAACATATGTGGTATCGCCGCATGCGGAAATGTCTGAACTATAAAAAAAATATATTGTTAATTAAACCACACAGTCAATGGCGTACGCGCAAAAAAATTCAAAAGACCAAAATAGCGTATTTTTGGTCACTTTTTATATCATAAAAATTTTAAAAAAAGCTATAAAAAATTACGATCAATATAACTCTGGTACCGCTAAAAACTTCAGATCACGGCGCAAAAAATGAGCCCTCATACCGCCCCACCGACAAAAGGCCACTGAATACATACAGAGGTATCAATTATGAACAACAATTTAACCCCATACGGGAGTTAACAAAAGGCCTCTATATAAGTATGTGTTCTAATAAACCATAACTTTTATTCAAATTATAAAGTAAAGGTGAGAAACAAAACCACACAATTAAAGCCACTGACCCAATCACATCATATGATGTCACATATGCAAACTGAATAGACAGGTCCCTAGCAATCAACCTTTTGGTCAATGTATTTATTGGTCACGTGTCTTAATAGACATTAGTAGGGTGCTGTCTACAAGTAGTCATGTGGATTGTGTCATTTTACCACCGTATTGGTCTGCAGAGTACTTGGACACTTTATGACATACGTATCACTACCGAAAAAAAACTCTGTAGTTGACAGCACCAGATGGTATTGGTATTATTATTGGTTAATACTAATATCATCTGGTGCTGTCAACTACAGAGTTTTTTTCGGGAGTAATATGTATGTCACTCGGTAAGGGCCACATAAAGTGCCCAAGTACTCTACGGACCAATACGGCGGTAAAATAACACACTCCACATGACTACTTGTAGACAGCACCCTACTAATGTCTATTAAGACACGTGACCAATAAATACATTGACCAAAAGGTTGATTGCTAGGGACCTGTCTATTCAGTCTGCATATGTGACATCATATGATGTGATTGGGTCAGTGGTTTTAATTAGGTTTGTGACCATAGATAGAAGCACCATATCTGCCAGGGTGGAAGCCACTGATATATATCAGATCTTAATTCTTTGTCATGAAGAGGGTCCTCTACGATGCCCATGCCTGTGTTCCTTTGATTTTAAACAATGTATCTCACCTCCAGTTAAAAAAGGTCCCCCAATGGGTCATATTTTTACGATTTCCTTAGTACTTCACAATTGATACAAATAAAGGGGTTATCGAGAATAAGAAAATATAGCCGATTTCTTCCAAAAAACAGTACCGCACTTGTGTGGTTTTACCACTGGACTGAATTCACTTCAAGCTGACTGAGCTCAGTACCATGCACAAACTGTGGACAAGAGTGGCGCAATTTCTGGAAGAAAGCTGCATGTTTCTCTAGGTCTGGATAACCTCTTTAAAGTGCTTCAGAAATCACTAACTATTCTGTATTGGATGAAGACCTGTTGGGGGGGCCCTTGATAAGCGCTACTCCTTCATATGCCATATTAGTGTAGTCTAAAGTCATTTTCGCAAGGGGCGCAATACGGCCACTGCCAAAAGTACCAGCCAGACTAAGGTCATTAGACCTAAAGTCAGGCCCAGACTTGCGGGCATAAAATGGGTGCAAAAATGCGGCCATATTATACTCAAGCGAATCTGGCATTTCACCAGGTTCACATGCCGTTTATTGGAGTACCTTTAAGTGTGTTTATAACTTATGCATGTGCTATTGTTTACCTGCCACAGATCAGAATGTAAACTTCAATGCCAATTTTCTTTAGCGCCTATTTCTAATATGTTTGAATTAGTGACATGTCACATATTCTGAGTGAAAAACACAACGGAAATCCAGGATGTGGATTGCAATACAATATATAGTCATTAGAGTAAAATATTTAGAAGAAATCCCCACCCTGTCACTAGTGGATAGCTACCCTCTCACATACCCTCACACATACCCTCACACATACCCTCACACATACCCTCTCACATACCCTCACATGTATTTTTCACCTGTATTCCACATAAGAATACACATGAAAACTTTATGTAATACAAATCCCAAATGTTTTACACCATGGATTTGAAATTTTGTAGACAAATATAAATAGGTCACATTGATGAATTTTTCATGTCGGCAACATCTATGTCCAAAACCATGGAAAAGTTTGTGGTAATGGAGAGTAAAATATGTGGCAAAATCTGAGCATGTGTCTCTGACCTCTTTTATACATTCAATGGCATATTTTTCTGAAAATACACTGTGAGAGGAGCCACATGGAGTGGAGTAATATCTAACTATAGGATTAGGCTATGCACATGGAGGATGGCTTCTTTTATTTTTCAAAAGTCTTTAAAAAAAATTAAAGAACAGGGATGTGGAATTCCTATCGCCCAACACTCGGGACATACAGCTCCGGGCGCCAGGCAGGTTAATTTTTCCGGCCCTTAGCTCAGCAGTCTGTATGGAGCGGGCTCCCGACTCCTGCCCGCTCCATACTATGCAGCCCTCAGCTGTTCTCAGTAGCCGGAGGCCACTGTGAGGTGGAAATTTGCGACTCTCCTCCCCAAATTTCCACCTCACACCACCGCTAATAGCCAGCATGTGGCGATCGCACGGCTGGCTATTAACTCTTTAGATCGCCGCTGTCAAAGCTGACAGCGGCATCTAAGGGGACATGTGAATGCTCCCTGGTGGGCTACTGGGGTGGATAGCCCCCCCCCCCCCCCCCCGCAGCGCGATCGCAGGGGGCAGATCCACTATAGAGGTAGCCAGAGGGCTTACCTCTGTTCCCTGGTGTCTGTTGCTCTGTCATTGATAGAGCCTGGCTGGACTAGGCTCTATTAATGAATCACAGAGCACACAGATCAATGGAGTTCAATAGAACTCTATTGATCTGTATGAGGAATCTAATAATTCCTACTAAAAGTCTAATAAAGTGTAAAAAAAAGTTTTAATAAAAGTTTTAAACACACACATTAACCCCTTCCATGTTAAAAGTTCAAATCACCCCCCTTTACCTATATAAAAACATGTAAACATAATAATAATAATAAACATATTTAGCGTCGCTGGGTGCGTAATTGTACGAATTATTAAAATATAACATTATGTATCCCATACGGTAAATGACGTAAATGTAAAAAAAAAAATATACTAAATCACAGAATTGCAACTTTTAGAATATCCCAGAAAAAAAAAGTTAAAAAGCGAAAATGGCACCGATACAAAAAATAGATTATGGCGCAAAAAATTAGCCCTCATACAGCCTGGTATGCAAATATATATATATATATATATATATATATATATATATATAAATATATATATATATATATATATATATATATATATATATATATTTTTTTTTTTTTTTTTTTTTTTTTAAGCTACAGGGGTCAAAAAATGGCAATTCAAAAAATTCTAAAAAGTTCAGATTTTTTTTTAACATTTGTAAAACATGAGGGAAACTATACAAATCTGGTATTGCTGTAATCAGGCCGGCCTAAAGTATAAAAAAAACATGTTACCTCAACCACAAGGTAAATGGTGTAGAAAAGAAAACCACCAAATTTGCTAAATTATCTCTTACTATTTCAATTTACCGATTATATATATATATATATATATTTTTTTTTTGTTTTGGAGAATATGTTAATTAAAAGGTATCATTATAGTAGGTAGTTATGGCTATTATAGGGCGAGGAGGAAAAAACGAGAGTGTAAAAGCGAATATTGTCCCGGACAAGTGGATCCTCATCGGACAAGTAGATTTTGTGGGAGCAGCCGCCATCGAAATCTTTTGCCGCTAGCACCGAGCAAACCTGCGGCACCACCATTGATGGCAATGCAGTCGACGCATAATTACGCTGAAAGAATGAACATGTTGTTTTCCTCCCATCTTGGTCCCCATTACTCACTTTTACTAGTCCCAATGCCGGAAGATTAGTAGTTTTTTATCATTTTACTGTTGACTTTCTGTAGTGTCAGCGTCATTTTGTGACCATACATCACATGGTTTCATCATCTTGGAGGGTTGGCCAGCTCCTGATCCCTCTGCCAGGCCAACCCCCTGAGATGACGCATGTCTGTTATGAATCTTGCTCAGCCCTGAGGAGCGGGTTACCGGAACTGTGGGAAGGAATGAGGGGAGGAGATTTGGGAGGACTTGGAAGGGAACATCTTTGTTGTTATCTTTGACCAGTGCTGCAAAAACTGTAAATAAGGAGTTTTTGAATGGAGGAAGAGCAGGTCTCCAAGGGTCCACAAAGGTAGAACTTCAGCACCAAAACAACTTGGGTGACCACCGCTGGATAACCCCTTTAATCGGGACAGAAAAAAGGAACCTGCTACATGTTTGTGACCTGTTGCCTCATGCTTTTTGGTAAAAATTAAAAATAAAACAGGACCTTTCAACAGGATGCAAAAGCAGTGTGAACCTAGCTAACTGTGGTTTACCATCCCTCTGCCTATTGGTAACTGGGTGCTGTATGTTGTAAAAGACCTCTGTAATATTGCAAAGTCTAAAGATTAGCCATTAGAGGCACACTAAGGTTCAGTAGGGCCCATGTAACCCTACGGTGCCCTCCTGACACATGAGGCCTAACAGTACTTGCCCCCCTTTCTGTACATATTTCCCAAACTAGGATGGAGCTGTCAGGTGTTAATTTGATGTTATTTTAAATTCTTGTCTAAAATGGTTGCCACGGACAATAGAACACACACCTATAAGTTATGTAGGCCACCAAGATGGGCCACAGTAGTCCCTCCTTACCTGAACCTTTCCTGGCCAGCTGTGTCCCAGATCTGCAACTTGATCCGTTTGCCTGGTTCGATTTCCACCAGTCGTGAAAAAAAATCCACCCCCACTGTGGGGTCGGACACCTGGGCAAAGCGGCCCTCTGTGAACCTCCGGATCAGACATGACTTCCCTACTGTGGAGTCCCCGATCACGATAAGACGGAATTGGTATAACCAGATTGCTTCCATGATTCTGGTTCCGTTAGGCTGGTCCGTATGACGGTATATCCTTACAGATTAAAGCAGATAGACTGAGTGCTGAGGTGATATGTACAGAACAAGACGCGCGGCCTTGCACAGTATAAACTCTTCTCCAGGAGTGACAGCCGGCCAAGACTATAGACTGGGTGCTGAGGTGATATGTACAGAACAAGACGCGCGGCCTTGCACAGTATAAACTCTTCTCCAGGAGTGACAGCCGGCCAAGACTATAGACTGAGTGCTGAGGTGATAAACACAGTATAAACTCTTCTCCAAGAGTGACAGCCGGCCAAGACTATAGACTGGGTCCTACTATGCGGCTCCCAGTATTGTGTGAATACAGGACAATCAGGCAGAGCTCAACAGTACATGTCCCAGCTTGTCAGATCACAGCTCAGTGCAATAGTCCCATGGAGCTCCAGGGGGCGCTGCAGGCAGGTGAGTGGAGTGTAGAGGCAGGGATCAGTGGAGCAGCAGGAGGTTCAGCACAGCCATGTTCTTCCTGATCACTGGCAGCAGGGGAGGGAGGGAAGGGTGCGATGCAAAGGTCACACGGCCTCCATTTTGCAGCAGTCTATGCTGAGAGTCTATTATGCACAGGCCTGGGAGAAGTGACAGCTGATCGATGGGCTACAAGGGGTTACATTAGAGGGCGCTGTAGGTGCGGACAAGAACATTGCACAGGGCGGAAGGGGCAGGATGGCAGGGACACCAGGCCTGGGTGCTCAGTGCACCGGACAAGATGCCGCCCAGCTGCTGCACCAGGCACCTACCTCTGGGGGAGAGCGCAGCCTTCACCCTGTCACCTAGATGCAGAAGTGGCAGCAGACGGGAGGTGGGTGCCAGGGATCAGCAGGCACATGCACGGGGCCGATCAGCCTGTCCTGTAGCCCAGCTACGTAATATCAGCTGATGTGCACAACAAAGAGCCCAGGCTAGGCTGGCGATGCCCGACAGATGGCAGTGCCCGGAGACAATGGAGGCCCCGGCTGCTGTAAGATGGAGAGCTGGGCTCCAGAGGATGCTGCCCGCACCGAGCTGATGAAATGGCAGCAACATCAGCACCAAACACTCTGACTCATCACTGGCATGAGCAGCTGCCGTAATCCCCGCACTATAGGCGCTGAGCCGGCCTCTACCGTACTGCTCCGAAGAGCTGCGCCTCCCTTCAGACATGACTTTTTTTCCCCTTTAGTGTGCATTAGTATAGACAAGTTTTTTTTATGTACCATTTCTCCTATGTGTTTTTCTTATTTCAAGTTATGTAATCATGGGGCTCAAGAATTCCTATAGAAAAAACACTCACATGTACGCATGTTTATTACTAGCTTATTTTAATTTTTTAATTTTTTACCAAAGTATGCTGCAATAAAAAATAAAATAATCCACTAAATGGTAAAAAAAAATGTGGGCATGGAGCTTTTAGCCCACAAAAATGCCATTCCTTTCCAGTTTTTTTTTCAGGTGCCCCCCTCCTCAATTCTGCAATAGAAAGTCACGTTTAAAAAATTGGAGGGTCTGGCTCCCGACCACGGGGACAGAAGATCGTGACGTCACGACTCCGCCCCCGCATCCCACCGCTGGGGACCCCCGCAATATAGCACGCAGCACCCACCTGTTACCGCTCCGGAAGCGCTAGAGGGTCTGGGACGGAAGATCGTGACGTCACGACTCCGCCCCTGTGTGATGTCACGCCCCCCTCAATGCAAGTCTATGGGAGGGGGCGTGACAGCCGTCACGCCCCCTCCCATAGACTTGCATTGAGGGGGCGGGGCGTGATGTCACACGGGGGCGGAGTCGTGACATCACAATCTTCCGTCCCCGTGGTCCGGAGCCAGACCGTTAAGGACCAGGCCAGTTTCATTTTTGTATTTTCGTTTTTTCCTCCTCTCCTAAAAATCATAACTCTTATATTTCCATCCACAAACCCATATGAGGGCTTGTTTTTTGCGTCACCAATTTTACTTTGTAATGACATCACTTATTTGACAATAAAATGTACAGCGCAAGCAAAAAAATATTTATATGGGAAAATTGAAAAGAAAAGCGCAATTTAGCAAATTTTGGAAGGTTTTGTTCACTTTCCAGTAAAAATGACATGTTTTCTTTATACTGTGGGTCAATACAATTAAAATGATACCCATGTTATATGCTTTTCTATAATTGTACCGCTTTAAAAAAATCTCAAACTATATTAACAAAATTAGTATGTTTGAAATTGCCCTATTTTGACCACCTATAACCAGTTTTGCTTAGGTTTTACTTCTTATAATTTTTTTATTAATTAAATTTTTTAAATAAAATGTGACAAAAAAAAGCTGCTATTTTGGACTTTTAATTTTTTTTTTTACGTTTATGCCATTCACCATACGGGATAATAACAATATTTTTTTGATAGCTCAGACTTTTACGAATGCGGCGATACAAAATATGTTTATAATTAATTTTTTTATGCTTTTTGGGGGGTAAAATGGGAAAAACTGATGATTAAAAATTTTATTGGGGGAGGGGATTTTTCAAATTTTTTTAACTTTTTTTTACACTTTAATAGTCCCCATAGGGGACTATTTATAGCAATCATTCGATTGCTAATACTGTTCAGTGCTATGCATAGGGAATAGCACTGATCATCGTTATCGGCTATCTTCTGCTTTGGTCTGCTTGATCTCAGACCAGAGCAGAAGACCCCTGGAGACTGCCCGGAGGCAGTGAGAGGATCTCCGGCTGCTATGCTGGATGATCAGATACCCGCGGCAGCACTGCGGGCGATCCGATCATCCATTCAAAATACCGCACTGCTGCATATGCCGTGATCTGTATTGATCACGGCAACTGAGGGGTTAATGGCGGACATCTCGCAATCGGGGATGTCCGCCATTATCGGCAGGTCCCTGATGGTCATGGTGCGTGTTAAGTACCACGGCACCATGACGTACATTTACGTAAATTGTCGTTAAGGTGTTAAAAAGAAAAAAAAGCGATGTCTAAAATCACCCTTTGGATGCAGAGCAAATACAGTGGCACATTTGAAGTGTGTTTAGGCACCTAAGGGATAAGGTACCATGCTATAGATTCCACATGCAAATTAAATAACACCCACATGTGGGTTGACGAGCAAAAAAAAAAAAAAAAGGCCGCAAAGCACAATATCCAATATCTATTTATCAGTGGGTATGTAGTTTAAAGTGCTGCTTTATACAACAACTCACTACTGACGTCTCCTCTGATCAGCGTTGTTCAATGTTCTCCGTCTGGTCCGGACCGTCCTGACCATTTCCTCCAGCCACAACTCTTCACCGTTGAACCTGCAAAACAAATCTATTAGGCTCTGCACTTTACCAGCATTAGCCTCCAGATTCCCCTTTTACAAGGGAAGAGGAATGCAGGGGTGTATAGGTGTAAAGGGGTAACAGAGGGGTTCAAAAAGGTGTACATGGGAGACAGGTGTGTAGATGAGTGTACATGGGTGACAGAGGGGTGTAGTGGGTGTACAGGGGTGACAGGGGTGTAGAGGAGTGTACATGCATAGCAGAGGGGTGTAGAGGGGAGTGTACATGGGTGGCAGAGGGATGTAGAAGAGTGTACATGGGTGGCAGAGATGTGTAGAAGAGTGTACATGGGTGACAGATGGGTGTACATGACTGACAGAGGGGTCTAGGAGTGTACATGGGTGGCAGAGGGGTGTAGGAGTGTACATGGGTGGCAGAGGGGATATGGGTAACAGAGGGGTGTAGAGGAGTGTACATGGGTGGCAGAGGGGTGTAGAGGAGTGTACATGGGTGGCAGAGATGTGTAGAAGAGTGTACATGGGTGACAGATGGGTGTACATGGCTGACAGAGGGGTCTAGGAGTGTACATGGGTGGCAGAGGGGTGTAGAGGAGTGTACATGGGTTACAGAGGGGTGTACATAGGTGACAGAGGGGTGTAGAGGAGTGACAGATTGGTGTAAAAGAGTGTACATGGGTGACAGAGGGGTGAAGGAGTGTACATGGGTGACAGAGGGATGTAGAGGAGTGACAGATCAGTGTAGAGGGGTGTAGAGGAGTGTACATAGGTGGCAGAGGGGTGTAGAGGAGTGTACATGGGTGGCAGAGGGGTGCAGGAGTGTACATAGGTGACAGAGGGGTGTAGAGGAGTGTACATGGGTGACAGAGGGGTGTAGAGGAGTGACAGATCGGTGTAGAAGAGTGTACATGGGTGGCAGAGGGGTGTAGAGGTGTGTACATGGGTGGCAGAGGGGTGCAGGAGTGTACATGGGTGACAGAGGGGTGTAGAGGAGTGTACATGGGTAAACAGGGGCGTAGAGGAGTGACAGGTGGCTGTAGAAGAGTGTACATGGATGCCAGAGGGGTGTAAAGGGGTGAACATGGGTGACAAGGATGTGGTCAGAGGGGTGGACAATGGGGGGTGAACATGGGATGGACAGGGATGACAGAGGGGTGGATAGGAGGATGGCCAAGGTGGACATGGATGACAGGAGGGTGGACATGGGAGACGGGGTCAGAGGGGTGGACAAGGGTGACAAGCGGTTAAAAGAGGGGTGCACAGGAGTGACAAAGAGGGGTGGACTGGGGTAACAAAGGGACAGAGGGGTGAATAGGGGGGTGGACATGGGTGACAGAGGTGTAGACTGGGGGTGTCAGAGGCTTGGATGGGGGGGTGAACATGGATGACAGGGGGATGGACAGGGGTGACAGAGGGGTGGCCAAGGTGGACATGGATGACAGGAGGGTGGACACGGCAGATATGGGGGTAAACAGGGATGACAGGAGGGATAAAAGAGGGGTGAATAAGGGGGGACATGGGTGACAGGGGGTAGACTGGTGTGTGAACAGGGGGGTGAACATGGGTGACAGGGGGTAGACTGGGGGGTGAACATGGGTGACAGAGATGGACAGGGGGGTGGACATGGATGACAGGAGGGTGGACTTGGGTGAGGAGGGGGATGGACATGGGTGAGAGGGGGGATGGACATGGGTGATGGGAAGGGGGGTGTGTGGACATGATACAGTACCTTAAGCCAGCCATTTTTCTTCCCCGTTCTTCCCCTCTCCGGCAGGGCACTCATGCACTGCGCCGCAGGGGGGAGGGGGATGCTGGGGCACGGCTTACTACACCGGCCTGGCTCAGCTTACGCATTCTTCCCTTCTCTGGCAGGGCAATCACTCACTGGGCCACAGGGGGAGGGGGACGCGGCGCCGGGGAAGGCTGGGGCGGGAAATAACATTTTTTTTTTTAATTGACGGCAAAATCCCACGGCACCTTGGGCAGTGCCAAACAGCACCCTAGTGTGCTGCAGCACCCCGGTTGGGAATCACTGATCTAGATCATAAGGAGAGGAAAAGGGAGAGTGAACAACTATGATCAGAGAAGACGTCACATGTGAGTCACTGATATTGTGTAGTCTGCATTACTATGTCCCATCAGTGTGGTAGTCACTGATTTCTTCAGTTATGATTGGTGAAACAACTCCCAGCATATCATTACCACTGCTTGACACAGCATAAAACAGTCCATACAATATAAACATTGCATGTAATTGTCCCCTATTGAGACCAATTTTTTTTTTTTTTTTTATAAATGTGAATTAACTCCTTCCCTAATGTAAACAAAAATAAACATAGACAACAGAGCTGTGCAAAAGAGCTAAAACAAAGAAAACCTATAACTCTAGAAATATTGGACAGATTGCAGTAAGTTAGGATTTTTTTTTAAAGCTGTTCACCAGCACTATAATCCAGTATGTTGGGTTTAGTGCAGGTGAACAGCTTGTCCGCTTCTCTTTAAGTTAATTTGAGGGGATACAACATAATATATACACTGTATGCTCACTACTTTACATTGTAGTAGAGTGTCATTTCTTCAGTGTTGTCACATGAAAAGATATAATAAATATTTTTACAAAAATGTGAGGGGTGTATTCCCTTTTGTGAGAGACTGTATATCCTTCTGGAGATACGGTCTCCAGTACTGCACACAATACACACAAACACAAAAAAAAAAAAAATGAGGTCTCACCAGTGTTCTGTACAGCTAGATGAGCACTTCTGTCTTTCTACTGCTAATACCTCTCCCCATACACCCAAGCATTCTGCTAGCATTTCCTGTTGCTCTATGGCATTGTCTGCCTACCTTTAAAGGGCTATCCTGCTGCTAGACATATTATCCCCTATCCAAAGGATAGGGGATAACATTAGAGATAAGCGGAGTTACAGTGATTCGATTCGTCACGAACTTCTCGGCTCCGCAGTTGCTGACTTTAGCCTGCATAAATTAGTTCAGCTTTCAGGTGCTCCGGTGGGCTGGAAAAGGTGGATACAGTCCTAGGAGAGAGTCTCCAGCCCACCGGAGCACCTGAAGCCTGAACTCATTTATGCAGGCTAAAGTCAGCAACTGCCAAGCCGTAAGGTTCATGACGAATCAAATCACTGTAACTTCGCTCATCTCTAGATAACATGTCTGATTGTGGGGGTCTGGCTGCTGGGGACACCCGCGATTTCTGCTGCGGTACCTCAGTCATCCGGTGCACGGAGCAAACTCTGTGTAGTGCCGGATGACTGGCGAACACAGCCATCACGCCTCCTTCATTCATGTCTATGGGAGAGGGCATGACAGCTAGTACACAGCCGTCACCCCCTCTCCCATAGACAATGGAGGGGGCGGGACATGATGTCAAGATCACGGAAGCCCCAGACTTCTGTGACCATAACACCACAGCGCCAGCCCAGAGATCATGGGGAGTCACCGCAGCCAGATCACCTGAGATCAGACATGTTATCCCCTATCCTTTAGATAGGGGATAACATGTATTGGGGCGATGTACTCCGGTGGAAAAAAAAAATTCATATCAACTGGCTCCAGAAAGTCAAACAGATTTGTAAATTAATTCTATTGAAAAATCTTAATCCTTCCAGTACTTATCAACTGCTGTATACTACAGAGGAAGTTAATTTGTTCTTTTCAGTCTGACCACAGTGCTCTCTGCTGCCACCTCTATCCATATCAGGAACTGTCCAGAGTTGGAGCGGGTGTGTCGGTACCCCACCAATCAACTATTGATAGCCTATCCAGTGGATAGGCCATTCATATTAAAGGAGTACTCCACTGGAAAACATAAAAAAAAATTCAAATCAACTGGTGCCAGAAAGTTAAACAGATTTGTAAATTACTTCTATTAAAAAATCTTAATCCTTTCAGTAATTATCAGCTGCTGTTATGACCCACAGGAACTTCTTTTCTTTTTGAATTTCCTTTCTGTCTGACCACAGTGCTCTCTGTTGACACCTCTGTACATTTTAGGAACTGTTCAGAGCAGGATTGGTTTGCTATGGGGATTTTCTCCTACTCTGGACAGTTCCTAAAATGGACAGAGGTGTCAGCAGAGAGCACTGTGGTCAGGCAGAAAGGAAATGCAAAAAGAAAAGAACCTTCCTGTGGATCATACAGCAGCTGATAAGTACTTGAAGGATTAAGATTTTTTAATAGAAGTAATTTACAAATCTGTTTAACTTTCTGGCACCAGTTGATTTAAAAGAAAATGTTTTCCAGTGGAGTACCCCTTTAATTGTCAAACCCCTTTAAGGCATGGTTATTTATGCAGTCCCCTAAGGTCAGGTTAAGAAACGGAAAATTTAAGCGGATGAAGATTCAGAAGCCAATTCCTTGCCAAAGTTCTCAGATCTGCTGACTTAAAACCATCAATACACCCAACTCACACAGAGCACTAAAATCCTCATTGCAGGTTTTGATATCTGCGGCATGCTTAATATTTACACAAATTCCCACAGATTAGCCCAATAGGATGAAAATAAGGTCTAATCCACATGTAAATCTGTTGTCAAATCTGTGGCAGAAATTCAAGCCATGTTTTCTGCAAGTTGCATGGCATGGGGGGGGGGACTTCTCTCCTAAAACTCTTTAAAGGTTTGCATCATGCCATGGTGCTCCATACATGCAGATGAACATTCATGCTTTTTATTTATGCTATTCCCAAGGGTGAGGTTTGTACCTTTTCCCCCTAAATTCTGAGGGTAAATGGCATATGGTGAACAAAATAATAAGATCTTTTCTTAAGTACTTTTTTTTGTACTTATTAACAAGATTTACAAAGCTGGAAATTTCACAAAATTCATGACTGTGTGACTGTGCTTTACCGGAGCATTAGCCAGTCCCACTTTACTAAACAATATCTTTGTGTTCTGTTCCGTTATGTAATAACCAAAAGAAAAAAGCTTCATTATGTAAGTGTTTCTTACCTCCAGTCCTAAGATACTGCCAGAGCAGGTCATGTTTTCAGGATTTACTTAGTATTACAAAGGGGATATGATTATTGACATTTCCATGGGTGTTCTTATCTTGGAATTTCCTCAAATTATAACCTAATGTTTCCAATACCTCTGTATAGACAGAATCCATTTGAGCATGCCAAGGTTTGTTTTGACTAATTTTGCAGTTTGACAGAAAAAAATTGTGGCTTATAAACAGTCTCACCCTGCTTCCAAACATCAATGGGACAGTTATCGACCAAAGGGGCCGAACATTGCCCCATGTAAAAGACACAGTGATCAGCCAACAAACTAAGAAGAGCTTCTTCTCCGGCTGATCGCATCTTTTGTGTGGCCCTTATAATCACTGTTAGCAGCATATCTCATAAACCTAGAATGTGCTGCTGATAATCATATACCTGTTGAATCACCCAATGATCATTTGTGGAGACACAAGAAGGTCTGCTGGGCTTGTGGTGCTATAGGTGTAGATCCAGGGTGGCTAAGGTGACAAACAGCCTCTTGTACCTCTCCCATAGGCCACAAAAAGCCTTTGTAATGGAGGGTCTACACTGGATGTTGTGGGTGAGCGGGTCCCTCGAGGCACGCCACTTTGTACTGTGGTAGAAGTCTGTGTACTCTTAGTGTTGTGGGAGCAGAATACCAGACAAGGGGAGACAAGGAGAAGATGCTACACAATTCTACTTGGCAACTTGTAGTCATTACAAATAGTTCTTTAGCTCCCAACTAGTGACACTGAAGGGGATCCTTGCATGCATCCATGTGAGAGGTGCTGCTTCAATTTGACCAGGGAAGATAATTTAGATCGGAAGGTGGTTACTGATATTAGAGATTTGGACTCAGTGATCGGGTCTATCCCATGATTTTTCTTGGTCCCTAGTAAACGTATAGCTAGCCTTGTTCCTATACTCTGTAGAACTTAGTATCTTAGAGTTCTCTAGCTCAAGACCATATTGTAGGACAAGAAAAAAAATTTCCTCTGGGGTCGGACTGTTAGTTGGTGCCGCATGGAATGGTGGTGGTGCGACTAGTTAACCATATTGATGTAGTGGTGACAGTCCCTCCCTGTACAATGCTGGTGGATGTACATATAGTCCAGAGCAAGGACATTGCAGGGTTATTGAAACCCCTGAGTTTATTAGAAAGTCAGGGGGCCAGAGACTCTCCATGATGCAGGAACACAGGCTGGTTATGGAACAAGTTGGGACTACAGACGTGGCTCATTAACCTCAACACGGGAATGCATTGTGGCACCTACTTGGTTGACACCTGGCTCATGAACCTTAACAGCATAATACAGTAGACTACAGTAGGCTAAATGCTAGCACCCACCGTAACACTTACTCTTTACTTAATTTACTCAATTGGCCCCCCCTCCGTAAGGCAGGCATTCTACATGACCGTAGATTATGCCATTGGCTTCTGGTTGGTGCCCATGAAAGAGTCTGATCAGGAAAGAAAATGAGGCCCTTGGTTTGATGAAGGCCCCTGAAAGATTCTAATGTCTGATGGAAGAATGACTTTGAGATCTGGACAATATCATTGTGTACTCAGACTCCTCCCAGGAACATTTCCAACACTTTGATACAGTGTTCACCAGGCTTGAGAATTATGGGCTCAATCTGCAGCCCTCAAGGTGTAATCTTTTCCTGGGACATTTCTTCTCTGTGGGTGTGGCTCCAGACCCTGACAAGATGAGGGCCATCCAAGACTGGGCAGCGCCTAAGACTATAACTGATGTGCAATCCTTCTTAGGCCTGGTAGGCTACTTAGATAGCTGTCCACCTCCCTTTGCTGTTAGCCAGCCATCCACCATACAAAAGGATGGCCACCAGCCAAGATGTGGAGACCCAGTTGGCACAGAGCAACAAAAAGCAAAAGGACTAAAAGAGTGGGGTTTGACTGCCCTGGCTTTTACAGACTATGCATTGGCCTTTCTTTTGAATACAGTTGCAGGGGTTAGGTGCTGTCCACTCACAATAGCAGGAAGCTGTTGAAAGGGTCATCAATATGGAAGAGCTTACCCCAGTTAATTATAGTTTTCAAACTGTTGTTATTGACCATTGTCTGGACAGCGCCATAAATATTCCCCACTAAATTTCATGACATTAACCCCCTGGGCAACTTGCCTATGGCAATGCTTGGAACACTCAAACAGTGTTGGGTGGCTTGGTTGGCTTGATTCTATTATGTGATCTTATACAAGCCTGGGAAAAACAACGGCAATGCCCTGTCCCTAAGGTCACTTGGAGATTCTGGGCAAGAGGTACATGATCACCTTGACATTGTAGAAATACAACCTTTGAGGCTGCCTGCTTGAAGGAAGATGCAGAAATCAATGATTGTCAATATGTTCTTCTCTAAATGCCAACGAGGGAAGAGTGGAGGGAAGGACAAGGGAATGATTCTGACATAGCCTGTATCTGCAGAGAAATACAAATCGTTCAAAACCTCCCATATACTTGCAGGAGCAACTGTTGCCATTGGGGATGACACTTGGCCTCAGGAACATGCAGAGCCTGTGCAACCTTTGCATCCAAGACTCTATCCACAGGAAGAGGAGGAGGAACCACATGGACTAAGGAAAGACTTGTGGACGGTAATGACACCATGGGTGCAAAGCCCCAGGAGCAAGAGCTAAAAACCACAACCTGGATGTTTCGCCTAGATACCACACAGATTAGACTTCTGAATACCGGGACTGTACAGGGACTGTCCTTATTAATGGGCGAGAATGATATGTGGATGGGACTTAATGTGTAAGCAGAGCCCAAAGAGTGGGCAAACTTTAAACGGAATGTGTCACCAAATGTGATTATTTTGTTTTTTTAGAGGTTAAATAATTTTTTCACATTTTTAAAATGTTTTTGGAAACATTTTTTAAAAACTTTACTTGCCACAAAATATGAACAATTAAATAATAACTTGTCATATCTCCCACTGTTGACCAGCAGAAGGAGCTAACATGAGGAATTTGGCGAAAGCAAGCAACTTGTCTGGCTTCTGCAAACTAGACTTCGCCCGCCTACCTTCCTCATCTGTCTATGTGCAAGGGGGAGGGGGTTTTGTAGTTTTTTAAATTCCACTGTCACCATTTTGTTGGTGTCTGAAGAGTGGTAAAGAGCAGACTATATGTCTCTTGATAGGTCACTGCTCCTCAGGGACTTCAAGAAAATGGTGCTGGCTCCCCCGTTCATTCCACCTAGCCTGTGCTATGCACATGTGCAGTAAGCAGCCCATGCTTTTCTATGAGACACTCTCATACTTAACTTTTTTATGCCCTGTGCCTGCCATAAAGCAACTGTGTAGGTCTTGTGAAGTGACACACCACAAAGAGGCTACAGTAATGGCATCCCCCAGTACACACTTTAGTAATAAATAACATTCATTAAAACTACATTGTCCTAAAACTAAATACATAAATGAAATGCTTCATCTTATTTATTAAAAAAATTAAAATGGTGACATATTCCCTTTAAAGCATGGGCAGAGTCTGAAGTGTGTGAAGAGCAAAAGAAGGACAGTCTGGACAGCTTTTGCACACTTGCTAATCCTGTGTATGGTGGGGACATTCTAAAGGACAGGCCTTCTGTCAAAATAGGAGTTGTTGAAGGGGGAGTTACTCCTGGGAATGCACTGCAGGGAGACAAGGACATGGCAAAGACTGCCATACTACTGAAGATAGGGACAGCTACCACCTGGGAACTCTTGTGGGACTGCCCTTCTATGGTAGGGAGAAGATTAGAAGGGTGGGACAACTGGGTCGCTGCTGTAGGCAAAGACTGCTTCTCGGACATGTGGGCGCGAATAGTCAAGTTGTGTGGCAGCCACATCCCCAGGGTGCACCAGAGAGCTATATAGTAGCTGGCCACCGCAAGGACCTAGCCACAGACTTGCTATGAGGGCAAGCTCTAGACAACTGATGCAACTGTTGTGCCATGTTTTAGTATACTGTGAGGTAGAGGATGCCCTTCATGACCCACAGAGGAATGTAGGTTTTGATGGGGTGATTGTCTAGATGCAGACTAACACAAACGGTTGAGACCTCAAAAATGCTGCAACAAAACCACATTTCCTCCATGTCAAGTAATTGCTTTGAGCTATTGAGTTGGTGTGTACAGTGTCATAAAGAACTGTACTAAGGAGCTGTGCCTAGTCTTCTGTCGCCATATGGATCTATCCTTTCTTTCAGTGTCAAATCAATTTAATCTCTGCCTCAGATACCAAAAGACTAGAATCATTTTCAACAGTGTAGTTTCAAGATCTAGAGTACAAAGCTCCAAAGGGAAAAGATGGAGTCACAAGGAACTCTCTAATGTACCTGAGGAATATGTCCAATGTGTTTAATAATGATGTGTATATCTGCCCTTACTTATTACTATGATGTCCTGTGTCAATTTATTTGTGACTTTTTACCTGTCTTATGTGATACCTGGCGTGCTATTCTTATATGCCAGGCCTTTGACTCCTTGAAGGTTGGGGTTTATGATCTTGGACTTGTGGTAGACATTGGACAGTTATGTTTGTGGGTGGGGTGTGTGGTGCTGTTGGGGAGGTGGGGTGGGATTTGTGTTTTTTATTGTTGTGTCATACAACTAGGGCTGTAAAATAACTATGCAATACTCTCTCCTCCAGGTCGAGTGATGGTGCTCTGTTCTGCCCCAATGCTTTTGTTTATTTAAATGGGCACTGTCAGATTCAAAAACTTTTTATATTGAACATCTTGGCAAAACATTAATCTTTCTAATATACTTCATAAGAAAATTTTATAGAAATAATGGCTTATAAAACCATGGCTTTGTCCTAGTGCTGGGTGGTATGACCAAAAATGAATATCACGGTACTTTTCCAAATCATGGCGGTTTCATGGTATTTAACAGTATTTTTTTTTCACTCATTCCCAACATCGATATCATCAGTAAGTGATGGTGGGCTAGCACTCCTTTGTGCTCTCTCCTGTCTGATAGGACTCCTCTGTGCTCTCTCCTGTCTGATAGGACTCCTCTGTGCTCTCTTCTGTCTGATAGTCCTCCTCTTTGCTCTCTCCTGTCTGATCATACTCCTCTGTGCTCTCTCCTGTCTGAAGGTACTCCTCTGTGCTCTTTTCTGTCTGATAGCACTCCTCTGTACTCTCCCCTGTCTGATAGTACGCCTCTGTGCTCTCTCCTGTCTGATAGTACTCCTCTGTGCTCTCTCCTGTCTGATAGCACTCCTCTGTGCTCTCTCCTGTCTGAGAGTATTCCTCTGTGCTCTCTCCTGTCTGATAGTACTACTCTGTGCTCTCTCCTGTCTGATAGTACTAATCTGTGCTCTGTCCTGTCTGATAGGACTCCTCTGTGCTCTCTCCTGTCTGATAGTACTAATCTGTGCTCTCTCCTGTCTGATAGTACTCCTCTGTGCTCTCTCCTGTCTGATAGCACTCCTCTGTGCTCTCTCCTGTCTGAGAGTATTCCTCTGTGCTCTCTCCTGTCTGATAGTACTCCTCTGTGCTCTCTCCTGTCTGATAGGACTCCTCTGTGCTCTCTCCTGTCTGATAGGACTCCTCTGTGCTCTCTTCTGTCTGATAGTACTCCTCTTTGCTCTCTCCTGTCTGATCATACTCCTCTGTGCTCTCTCCTGTCTGAAGGTACTCCTCTGTGCTCTTTTCTGTCTGATAGCACTCCTCTGTACTCTCCCCTGTCTGATAGTACGCCTCTGTGCTCTCTCCTGTCTGATAGTACTCCTCTGTGCTCTCTCCTGTCTGATAGC
Source organism: Hyla sarda (assembly GCF_029499605.1). Classification (NCBI taxonomy): domain Eukaryota; kingdom Metazoa; phylum Chordata; class Amphibia; order Anura; family Hylidae; genus Hyla; species Hyla sarda. Next base: position 102,050,669 of record NC_079197.1, on the reverse strand, counting down.
ACTCCTCTGTGCTCTCTCCTGTCTGAGAGTATTCCTCTGTGCTCTCTCCTGTCTGATAGTACTACTCTGTGCTCTCTCCTGTCTGATAGTACTAATCTGTGCTCTGTCCTGTCTGATAATACTCCTCTGTGCTCTCTCCTGTCTGATAGTACTCCTCTGTGCTCTCTCCTGTCTGATAGGACTCCTCTGTGCTCTTTCCTGTCTGATAGCACTCCTCTGTTCTCTCTCCTGTCTGATATTACTCCTCTGTGCTGTTTCCTATCTGATAGCACTCCTTTGTGCTCTCTCCTGTTTGATAGGACTCCTCTGTGTTCTCTCCTGTCTGATAGGACTCTTCTGTGTTCTCTCCTGTCTGAGAGTATTCCTCTGTGCTCTCTCCTGTCTGATAGTACTACTCTGTGCTCTCTCCTGTCTGATAGTACTACTCTGTGCTCTGTCCTATCTGATAGCACTCCTCTGTGCTCTCTCCTGTCTGATAGCACTCCTCTGTGCTCTCTCCTGTCTGAGAGTATTCCTCTGTGCTCTCTCCTGTCTGATAGTACTACTCTGTGCTCTCTCCTGTCTGATAGTACTAATCTGTGCTCTGTCCTGTCTGATAATACTCCTCTGTGCTCTCTCCTGTCTGATAGTACTCCTCTGTGCTCTCTCCTGTCTGATAGGACTCCTCTGTGCTCTTTCCTGTCTGATAGCACTCCTCTGTTCTCTCTCCTGTCTGATATTACTCCTCTGTGCTGTTTCCTATCTGATAGCACTCCTTTGTGCTCTCTCCTGTTTGATAGGACTCCTCTGTGTTCTCTCCTGTCTGATAGGACTCTTCTGTGTTCTCTCCTGTCTGAGAGTATTCCTCTGTGCTCTCTCCTGTCTGATAGTACTACTCTGTGCTCTCTCCTGTCTGATAGTACTACTCTGTGCTCTGTCCTATCTGATAGCACTCCTCTGTGCTCTCTCCTGTCTGATAGTACTACTCTCTGCTCTCTCCTGTCTGATAGTACTACTCTGTGCTCTGTCTTGTCTGATAATACTCCTCTGTTCTCTCTCCTGTCTGATAGTACTCCTCTGTGCTCTCTCCTGTCTGATAGCACTCCTCTGTGCTCTCTCCTGTCTGATAGTACTCATCTGTGCTCTTTCCTGTCTGATAGTACTCCTCTGTGCTCTTTCCTGTCTGATAGCACTCCTTTGTTCTCTCTCCTGTCTGATAGTACTCGTCTGTGCTCTCTTCTGTCTGATAGGACTCCTCTGTGTTCTCTCCTGTCTGATAGCACTCCTCTGTGCTCTCTCCTGTCTGATGGTACTCCTCTGTGCTCTCTCCTGTCTGATAGTACTCCTATGTGCTCTCTCCTGTCTGATAGCCCTCCTCTGTGCTCTCTCCTGTCTGATGTGCTCTCTCCTGCAGTGGTCACGTATTTATAATTTGCGACTTTTGTCAAAAGTCACTATTTTGTGCGCAAAGGTACTTTTTTAGGCTCAAAGCTACACCCCTTACCAGTAGGCATGAGAATCACTTCTACCTTCCGCAATTCAACCTTTAACCTCTTGTGGACAACAGCGTCCCACTCCCCTTCTATGTCACGCGCTCAGGAGCAGAGCACGGGCCATAGCTGGGTGGTCCTGGTGGCTGCTTTTCCCACCACAGCAGAGCTGCACAAAATTCATCATCCTGCTGCACCTTCTTGATAAATAAGATGCACGCTAGTCAAACCCACCACCCAAATAAATGTGGAAAAATAGCTCTTGATAAATCTGGGCCTATATACCAGCACATCAGCATACCAGTTCTCCAGTCAGGACCAGTCTCTATCTGCTCCACAGAGGCTTAAAAGGACTGTGCCGCAGCTCGGCTCTGGCGTCGGCATAGCCTGACCCGAGCCTCTTAATAGTTAGCCAGTGCCACAATCACTTTAATACAGTGAGCCTGCGGCCTACTGACCGTGACTGAGTATGGACGGACGTCCTCAGTCATGGCCACCGCCAGAAAGAAGAGGAAGCACTCTGAGTGTGTGATAATCAAAGAGACACAGGGGGATAATAATAAAAACAGCCCGGGGGGGAGGGAGGGGGCCGTTTTTATTTCAACCCCTCTCTGATCCCTCTGTGCCATTTCCACCTTTCCCAGAAGGGGGGGGGGGGGGGCGGGAATCAGCAATGGAAAAAAACATTTAAATAGTTTGCCCTGTAGTGCTGGATAACACAGTTTTGGCTGAGCCGGATGAAGAAGAAAAGGAAAGAGGACGACGCTGATCAGAAAAAAACATGACATGTGAGTCCCTAAATGTAACTGTAATCACTTATATCATTTACAGATAATGGGGGGTATTTATCATGCGTTTTACTCCGGTTTTTCCGCGGTTCTTTGTCGCATATGTCTTGCGTCTTTGTGACTTTGCTTGCGACAATCGTGGTCCGTAAAAAATCATGTTGAACCGTAATGTAGCGCGGCATAGCTACTTTGGCTGCAGTGTACGCGAATTTATTAACTGCGACAAAGCTGGTCGCAACTTAGTCGTATCTGGCCGCCATGAAATTACATGTCCAGAAAATCGGCTAAATCTGCCCTCTCCACATAACCCTTAGTTATCTTAAACTGGCAACCCGTAAACCTTTTCTAGGTACCCCATTAAGCAAGAGTCAATGACAAAGGTTAGCGTTTTCGCATGACTTTTGGGAAATGTGTAACATATATGTAGAAAGCCTATCAGGCTGCATTTGTGGGAGGGGCTTAGTATATTTAATCACCGCTGACCCCTCCCTCGGGGCGTATGCTGGGTTGGCGAAATCGGCTGGGATTTTCGTTGCGTACGCTAGGTTGGTGGGACTGGTGATACAGGTAAGTGCCGGTTAACCGGCTGGTTGTTCATTTACTTGGGTGCCCTGGTCCGCAGCGTTTTCTCCCCGCGGGCGGTCTCCGGCACCCAGGGTCCGCACAGAGGCAGCGTCTTTCAGGGGGCACCAACAGCTTGCCCAGGCTGGCCGGTCGTGCTAAGTGTTGTTTTCATGCGGCGCACGGCTGCAGCGGGATCGGGCGGGGAGACATGTCCCACAGGGGTATCCCTGCTCTGGCATTCCGCGAGTGGTCTAAGCACCTAGGGCTCATGGGGGGGCAACACCTTTTTGCGGGGCAGCGGTGTGCCAGGCTAGGTCCTTGTCGGCAGGGTACGGTTCGGTCTCGAACAGCCGGTGCGGGGAGACGCGTCCCACGTGGGTCTCACAGTTCCGGCGGCTCACGTGACACGCTGTGTCTCTGAGTAGGCGGAGTCACGGCAGGCCAGGGTGAAAAGCTGTTTCTCCTGGCTGCAGTTCCACCAACAGACAGCAGGTGGTGCTGCGCTTGTGTGAAAAAAAAAAAAAAAAAAAAGGAGGATAAGTGAAATGGTTTGTATATCCATGTACATGCAGTGTTGGTAGCAATGAAGTGGTAAAGTTTCCTGGCAGGTGCACCGGTGTTTGGGGGGCACAGGTCTCGGACACATGCATCATTCTAAAATAAATAAATAAATTAAATAAAATAAAATGCCAGACTCAGGGCCACCACGGACCGCATCAGTGGTGGCAAACGTTCACATAGCGTCCATGCCGCACAGCCGGTCACAACGTTTGGGTCAAGTAGTTACTTGTAACTTTCATACTGTGCAGTCGTTCAGCAATCATACTGTGCAGTTGCACAGCACTCATCCCGTGCAGTCACTCGCAGCATTCATATCGTACAGACGCTCACAGCATTCATACCAGGCAGTCACTTATAGCATTAACACCGTACAGTCACTCATAGCGTTTTCACACGTACAGTCACTCATAGCGTTTTTACACCGTACAGTCACTCACAGCTTTTTACACCGTGCAGTCACTTATAGCATTCACACCGTACAGTCACTCATAGCGTTTTCACACGTACAGTCACTCATAGCGTTTTTACACCGTACAGTCACTCACAGCTTTTTACACCGTGCAGTCACTTATAGCATTCACACCGTACAGTCACTCATAGCGTTTTCACACGTACAGTCACTCATAGCGTTTTCACACGTACAGTCACTCATAGCGTTTTCACACGTACAGTCACTCATAGCTTTTAAACCGTGCAGTCACTTACAGCATTCACGCCGTACAGTCACTTGTTGTTCACTGTGCAGTCACTTCTAGCTCGTACCGTACAGTCACTCACATCGTCCATACCGTAGCATGCACGTTGCTACACGGCCTATGCTCATATTTTCACTCCACACGTAACACATACACGGTACCTACACTCATTTGCATGCTGCTTTTGCGACACATGGCAATTTCCATACTGTACGTAGGTCACGGAGCGCGTAGTCACTCATAGGGTTTCAGACCGTGCAGTCACTCATAGCATTTCATGCAGTCGTTCATACAGTACAGTCACTCAAAAAAACAACAAATGTGCATATATAGTACATGCATGCGTTGTAGCATTATATGCAGGAGGTTATAGTAGTATGCAGTAGGTTACAGGTTTAGGCATAGTACATATGCTCGTGGCGTATTTGCAGCGGGTACGTTGTAGTATCATATACAGTACATATGCTCACAGTGTTATATTGCAGTGGGTAGTTAGTATTGTATACAGTCCATGCGCTCATAGTGTTGTTGCAGTGGGTATAGTTAGTTTGTATACCAGTCTACATGTGTTATTTGTAAGGGTCACAGTCATAGCTGCTGTATACAGTAAATATGCTCATAGTATCACATGCAGTAGGTACAGGCAGGATAGTTTGCAGTACATATGCGCAGTGTCATATGCAGTGGGTACAGTCACACTGATATGGTACACAGTGCATACGCTCATAGTGCTATAGGCGGTAGGCACAGTTCGGTGGCATACAGTACTTATGCTCAGTGTCATATGCAGCAGGTACAGTTAGTGTTTTTGTTACAGCACGTATACTCATAGTGTCATATGCAGAACCCACAGTTAGTGTTGCGAACAGTACATGAGCCCATAGTGTCTCATGCAGCAGGTACAGTTATTGTTGTGTTCGTTGTGTCACACGCTACGTGTACAGACATAGGGTCATACACTCAGACCTTGGGCACTGTTCGTGTGCTTGTCGTGGTCATATTGCACTTACGTGTTCTGTCCTTTCCATACATACGCAGGTCGCTGTCCAGAACATATGCTCATAACCATTGTAGTATCTAGCTTCATACTGTCTTACCATACTCACGCTCATAGCTTGCACTGTTCATACGTCACATGGAATAGACTATACATACGTTCGTACCTTCATACTTTACAGATGCTCATAGATTGTTCTCTACAATCATTAATAGTTACACTGAATATACCTCGGTGCCAGTATACTTCGCATACATTTAAGCTAGCACTGGACATGTGTTTGTAGCATTCCATGGTGCGTGCGTTTGCAGTTGTGGTCAGCTTTAATTGGTTTGGTCCATTCAGGCAACATCGCGCAAGCATCCATCACGTCCGCAGCGTTATTTAAAGACATGTCACGTTTACAGGTACGAGGTTTGAGTTGGATTGTCTTGTTGCAGGCAGGATGATTGCGCATGGACCTCTGGCATCTACAGGCGCGAGGATGCGCAGGACCTGTCTAGACTACACGTGCGATAGGCGAGCGGACACCGATCATGCATACAGGACACAGTGCTTGTGTTGGACACAGCAGGTGCAGTTGGTGTTTTTGTTTACAGCGCATACACTCATGAGTGTCACATGCAGTAGCCACAGTTAGTGCTGCATACAGTACTTGCACTCATAGTGTTCCTAGGCAGCAGGTACAGTTTCTGTTGTGTGTAATTCATGCGCCCGTTGTGCTATATGCAATGTGTACAGACAGTGTTAGACACTCAGGCATTGGACACTGTTCGTGTGCTTGTCATGGTCATATTGCACTCGCGTGTGCCGTCCTTTCCATATACGCGGGTTGCTATCCAGAACATATGCTCATAACTGTTGTCATATCTAGATTCATTCTGTTTTACCATACACATAGCTCGCACTGTTCATGTGCACGTTTGTGCTATATGCAGTGTGTACAGACAGTGTTAGACACTCAGGCCTTGAGCACTGTTTGTGTGCTTGTCGTGGTCATATTGCACTCACGTGTGCCGTCCTTTCCATACATACGCGGGTTGCTATCCAGAACATATGCTCATAACTGTTGTTGTTGTATCTAGCTTCATACTAGCGTACCATACACGTAGTGCGCACTGTTCATACGCTCATTGTGTTATTTGCAATGTGCACAGATAGTGTTAGACACTCAGGCTTTGAGCACTGTTTGTGGGTTTGTCGTGGACACTTTGCACTCACGTGTGCCGTCCTTACCATACATACGCGGGTTGCATCCAGAACATTTGCTCATAACTGTTGTTGTATCTAGCTTCATACTGTCGTACCATACACATAGTTCGCACTGTTCATACGCTCATTGTGTTATATGCAATATATACAGGCAGTGTTAGACACTAAAGCCTTGAGCACTGTTCATGTGCTTGTTGTGGTCATATTGCACTCACGTGTGTCGTCTTTTTCATACATACGCGGGTTGCTATCCAGAGCCCATGCTCATGGCTGTTGTCGTATCTAGCTTCGTGCTGTTTTACCTTACACATGGCTCACATTGGTCATACGCTCATGGTTGCAGACGGGGTACACTACACATACGTTCGTAGCTTTCATACTGTGCAGATGGTCATGGCTGGTACGCTATGGTCGCCAATGGTCACGCCGTGCGTGCCTCTGTGCCGGTGTACTTTGCATACGTTAAACTTGCACTGAAGGCATATCACGTGGCATATAACACTTTCAGGTCTTATCTAACTCAGCACAATAGTCCTTTCTCTTTGGGGGACATGTATGAAAGATTTGACCCCTGTTTTGTGTGTATTTTTTTGCGCAAAATTTTGCACAAGCCCTTTTTTTTGCGCATTTTTTTGCGCACGTTTTGGTAGAGCATATCCTCCAGATGTGGCTGAATCAGGGTACCTTGGAGTGACATCTATAGTACACATGGATTTATTACCTGCGTACTTTTCCTTTACACCAAAAATTTTGCCGCAAGAGCTGTTTTTTTTTGCACAAATATAAGCCATCTTGGACTTAACGTAGCAAGATGCTCTAAATCATCGATTCTATTTTCCAAAGAGTGGATTGAGGAAATTACTATATTTACCCGCAATTTATGAAGCTCATTGCGCTTGATTGATAAATTTAGCGCTTCTGCACATAATTTAGAATTCGGGAAAAGGGGTAAAATGCTTCTACCATACACAAATAATGATACATGTGCCCCCTTGACGCTAATGTCATTCTATCTTTCATCAGGTTCTGCCACTCTTCTCTGCACTTATCTCATAGTACCTTCAAATCTCATCTTTCAGGTATCCAGCACTTCATTTCTTTATCTCTCCCGGACAAGCTTTCTTTTATTTCGTCTCAGGCTGTCAAGGCTGCGCTCAGAGGGGTCTTCGCCCGTAGCTCCAGTATTCCGGCTCTCAGGAGACCTATCAGCGGTGAACTGTTAGGTCATTGTCTGACGTGTTGGACGGTAACCCATTCGGTTCGAGAGCAGCCTGATACTAAAGTCGACAGTGTACCTAGCGTACTAGGGTTTCCTCCGACCGGGAGAATTCTTGTGTGCCAGGCGGGGCACGGCACGCTTACAGAAAGCTCACTTAAGGTGGCAGGGTTCTTGGCTTGAGATTTCACTTTCTGTCACCATAACTTCCCGGTGGGGGCTGTGGTCAGGTTCTTCACTTCAGGCAACAAGTGGTGCCTGGTGGCGGTGTTGTCACAACTGGCAAACTTTCTCCACGGCAAGCCTTCGGAGCCGCCACTGTTGCCTTTCGGTGCGGGGGCTCTAACCACCTCTTTATTCATATCACATGTCTGCACATTGCTTCGTACATTAGGCCACAACCCTAGGAAATATTCAGGACACTCATTTCGGATAGGAGCTGCGTCAGCGGCCTCCAGGCACGTAGTGTCAACACATGTGATACAGAAGTTGGGCAGATGGTGCTCTGACGCATACACCACTTATGTCCCAGATCCCTCGTGGGAGATGGCAGATGCGTTTCACTATTTGTCGGTATTTTAAACATTACTCAAATTACCCTATATGGTGTTGTCTTTTTGCCCTCTAAAGGCGGACCCTCAGCACGGTTTTCAGGCACACCACAACCGCTGTTCTAGGGGCAGGTAGATGTTAGTTACAGTGATATTAATCATGTTTCTTTCAGGTTTCCCTGGTGGCAGGTTACAGGTAAGACTACATACAGTAATAAGTCCTGACCACAAATATATATATATATATATATATATATATATATATGGACGTTAGGGAAGAACAGTTAAAAGCCCAATTAGTGAGTGACATGTTTAACATCACCAAAATTACATGTTTCAAACCAACAAGCTTCATTAACAAACTAATACCTACTGAAACTCACAATTAAAAGCAGCAGAGAAAGTAGTTTTGAAGCGTGGGAGTTCTGGCGGCCGTTCCTGACTGGAAAACGGGGTCTAATGTGGTTTTTGAAACTTGCGCCAAAGTTATTAACGGACGTGCGACAATTGATAAATTTGGCGCACGTCCGTGAAAAACAACGCAAAAAAAAAGAAGGGTAAAAAATGACAAGGCACAGCAACTATTGATAAATAACCCCCATTGTGTACAGCTGGTATCTACCTCTATATGGTCTTGTATATATTCATTTATATGGTATACAGAACCTCTTTACAGCTGGTATCTACCTCTATATGGTCTTGTATATAATCACTTATATGGTATACAGATCCTCTTTACAGTTGGTATATACCTACATATGGTTCTGTATATAATCACTTATATGGTATACAGATCCTTTATACAGCTGTTATTTACCTCTATATGGTCACTGTATGGGGGGGGGGGGGAGGTAGTTGGGGAATCTTGCTTTGTATATAATGGATTTTATTTAACCCCTTAAGGACCCAGCCCATTTTCACCTTAAGGACCAGAGTATTTTTTGCACATTTGACCACTGTCACTTTAAGCATTAATAACTCTGGGATGTTTTAACTTTTCATTCTGATTACGAGAAGGTTTTTTCGTGACATATTCTTCTTTATGTTAGTGCATGATTTCTTGGTGAAATATTCAAAAATGTTATGGAAAAATTAAAATAAAAGATGTCTCCTTTATGTTTGTTTCATAAAGTTGACATGTTTTTACTTTTGGAAGACATCAGAGGGCTTCAAAGTATAGCAGCAATTTTCCAATTTTTCACAAAATTTTCAAAATCGGAATTTTTCAGGGGCCAGTTCAGTTTTGAAGTGGATTTGAAGGGCCTTCATATTAGAAGTACCCCATAAATTACCCCATTATAAATACTACACCCATCAAAGTATACAAAATGACATTCAGAAAGTGTTTTAACCCTTTAGGTGTTTCACAGGAATAGCAGCAAAGTGAAGGAGAAAATTCAAAATTTCATTTTTTACACTCGCATGTTCTTGGGAAGAAGGGAAGGAGCGACAATGGGATTTTGGAGAGTGAGTTTTTCTGAAATGGCTTTTGGGGGGCATGTCACATTTAGGAAGCCCCCATGGTGCCAGAACAGCAAAAAAAAAAACAAAAAAAACACGTCATACTATTTTTGAAACTACACCCCTCAAGGAACGTAACAAGGGGTTCAGTGAGCCTTTACACCCCACAGGTGTTTGACGACTTTTCGTTAAAGTTGGATGTATAAATACATTTTTTTTTTCACTATAACACTGTTATTTTTACAAGGGGTAATAGGAGAAAATGCCCCACAAAATTTGTAACCCCATCTCTTCTGAGTATGGAAATACCCCATGTGTGGACGTCAAGTGCACTGCAGGCGCACTACAATGCTCAGAAGCAAAGGAGTCACATTTGGCTTTTGGAAAGCAAATTTTGTTAAATGTTTTTTTGGGGGACATGTCACATTTTGAAAGCCCTGATGGTGCCAGAACAGCAAAAAAAAATAAAATAAAAAGATGGCATGAATATTTTTCCCCTCGTCAGTACAGAGCAGGGTGTTCTGGCTTGTACTGACAAGGGGCAAAATACCCCGATACAGCTGCAGATGGGTCCTCTTCCCTTCTGGGAAGAATTCTGGCTTGGCATTAAATCCCGATCAGTTTTCTAAAACTGGGGCTAAAGCTGGTGTTTAGGAATGATGAAAAAGAGGGCAAAAAAGCAGGAGCCTCCTGCTGCTACAAAAGTCAAATTAGTAGAAAAGCGAATAAAACTTAACTTTTAATCCATTCTTTAAAAACCAAGGATATCCATGTTGAATAAAATGATGATGTGCAGGTAACCGCGTCAGTTACCTGCACATCATTTTAATCAACATGGATATCCTTGGTTTTTAAAGAATGGATTAAAAGTTAAGTTTTATTCGCTTTTCTACTAATTTGACTTTTGGAGCAGCTGGAGTCACCCGCTTTTTTGCCCTCTTTTTCATTTATTACCGGGACACGGCCCGCTGTTTGCCTGCCTTGCTCTCCTACCTTCACTGGATCTTCAGTCATTGGACTCCATAGTGGTGAGCTGAATATTATATATATTTTTTTCTCTCTTTTTGTATCCGTTTAGGAATGATACCTGTGTAGGTGGTGTGATGAGCTGCTTTGCATATTTCTTATATGAATATATAAGAGGAAACTGACATTAAAGCAGTCTGTATTTTCCCTTTCTATGTACAGAAACTTTCTTTGTACCGAAAATCCATTTATTGAAAAAACGTACCTGAAAGAGGGAAGAGAAGAGGTATATAAGGGGATATAACAACCTATTTTTTTTTTTTTTTTTATAATAATGACAGGTGCTGTTTAGTTGGAAAATGTGTGCAAGCTTTAATATTATCATTATTATTCATTTTGATGGGTGAATCTCTCAAAAGTCGCTTTGGGTCTGATTCCCTTGAATCAGCCGCCAGATTCGAAAAAATTCTAAATTGCCAGTACAGGAGCAGGGGCTCCTGTCTAAGACAGGAGTCTCTCATCCTGTAAAGAACACTGAGCAGCAGTGCATATTCATTGAGCTATGTGCAGGGCACCTGGAGTGTAAACAGTAATGCATAAATCAGTGCTGCTTACCAATAGGTCTCTCCTGCTTTTGTCAGAAGTCTCTTCTCCTGTACTTTCTTTCCGTAGTGCTCTACATTGTCAGCATAGGGCGGCTACATAAAAAAAAATCCCAAAGGATTACGAGTCTAAAATGTGTTACAAATCGACTCGATTTTTTACAATTGAGTTGAAAAAATAATGCAGTATTAGGGGGCATCGCTATATTGTGACATGTTTTGGGATACTGAGGTACTACAGGATGTGTGAAGTAACATAGCTAAGAATTTGTGGCAATACTTGTAATATAGTGTGGATATAGGGTGGCATGGTTAGGGTAATAAGGCAGTACAAGTGATACAGAGCGACATGTTAGGGTAGTAAGGAAGTGCAAGGGTACACAGTGTCAGTACAAGGGAAGTAATGTGATATGGTAGGATAACACTATGGCATTGTGAACTTATAGGATGCCTTTAGTAGGTGACAAGAAAAGTACATGATGAAGAACCAGAACTGTAGCACAGGGGACAAGCATGTTATTCTACATATAGCCTTATGTTCAATTATTAACTGTAATTATGAAAGATTGGTGATTGAACCATCACGACAAAGACTTACTGTCTGCTTTGTATTTCAGTGGGAATAATAGCAACCTCGCAACCAAAAAGACAAATTCAAAACTTTGTTACAAATGTACATATTCCCCAAAAAGACATAATGGATGGTATGGATGGTACATTATTTGTGGTATTTACTGTGAGAAAATTCACAATAAATACAGTAATACTTATCATCCGCAGTAGTAGCTGCCATTCAAAAACCAAGAAGATGTGGCCTGGTCCTGGGTTTCTGGCACCAGACGATAAGCCTGCAACCTGTTCCTGTTAATTTAACTCCTATAGCTTTGAATGTGACAACTGCCTATAACCGACCCAATTGTTAAAGGGGTATTCCAGGCAAAAACTTTTTTTATATATATCAACTGGCTCCGGAAAGTTAAACAGATTTGCAAATTACTTCTGTTAAAAAATCTTAATCCTTCCAATAGTTATTAGCTTCTGAAGTTTTCTGTCTAACTGCTCAATGATGATGTCACGTCACGGGAGCTGTCCATGATGGGAGAATATCCCTTGCATGATGGGAGAATATCCCCATAGGAGCTGGACAGCTCCCGGGACGCGAGTCAACAGAAAGCAGTTAGACAGTAAACAGCAACTCAACTTCAGAAGCTAATAACTATTGGAAGGATTAAGATTTTTTAATAGAAGTAATTTACAAATCTGTTTAACTTTCCGGAGCCAGTTGATATATAAAAAAACGTTTTTGCCTGGAATACCCCTTTAAGTATTTTAATATTGAAATATAAGAAACAAAACAAACAAAAAAACAATATATAAATATTTAACACATGTGTATTATAAAATTCCTGTCCAGGAGAAATGTATATCCCATAGTTCTAAATGGTATGTGGAATATCTTGCAATATCTTGTACTATAGAAGCCTGTTTGACATCTTGTTAAGGGATGTATCGCCTCTCCTGGAACTCAATAGTATGTTCTGTAAGGGTCTTCTTGGTTAAAGTAGCAAATTGTCACCTGATGAACTGCTACTTCCTATAGTACCTACAGTATATCCCCAGGTCTATCAATGTCCTTGTGTGTATATGGCCATTTACAAAGAATAATTATTCAAACCACTGAAGAATCAACAGAACACTGGGAAGCCATCTCCTCCTGACAGTCGATGGTTATGCAACAATCAGTTCCATCAGTGTCCATCAGCCCCCTCCCATAGACTTGCATTGAGGGGACGGGGAGTGACGTCACACATGGGCGGAGTCATGACGTCAGGAACTTCCGTTCGCTTCCGGAGCAGAAACAGGTGGGTGCCACATGATATATTGCGGGGGTCCCCAGCGACAGGACCCCCGCGATCAGACATCTTATCCCCTATCCTTTGGATAGGGGATAAGATGTCTAGGGGTGGAGTACCCCTTTAAATTTCTTGAACTATATAAAAAATAAAAAAGGGCGGATTAAAGTAAAAAACATGTACAATTACTTTATTTTTATACCCTATTTCACAATGTTAAGTGCAACACTGAAGCACTTTACAACCATAGGTTTGATTTCCAGAACAGAATAAAGCAATTTCTTCAAACCACAATGTAAAATAATGTCCACATACATCTCCTCAGACATCACGGCAGTGACTGGGAAATAAGGCAAATCATCTGCTTGCTCTTTGTATTATTTTTATGCTATTTTATGTTTTGCAATGCCTTTTTTCTTCTTTTTGTTAGTCCTGTACCAAAGTACTATGACTTCACTGACTGAAATCGAGTAGATCAGGAGATCATTTGAGATCTTAACCAAAATCTTCAAGTCTGGGATGAACAAAAGTTCTTGATTTTTTGTCTCACTCAAATGTTCAATGTTAAACTTCTGTTACTTAGGCAGCTAGACACCACCCATAGCCAAACGCCAAAAATCCGGTATTCTTTATCCTTTTGAGAAAGCGTGGGAGTATACAAAAATAAGGTTCTACCAAATATCTTCCCCCATGGGAAGGTACTGCCAAATATTTGCCTCCAAGGGAGATTCATGGTAGTCATTAAAGTACATCCAAAATAAAGTGCTTTGGCGATGAAAAGTAACCCGTGGCACGTCACTGGTTTTGAAGTGTAAGCTCACCGTTGATCCATGCACCAGCTCTTGAACTTCCTGGGAGTCACATGGTTGCCTCCACAACTGTACCGCCCATTGTACTGCCTCTCTACACACCCATCTTTGCAGAATGAGCAGGTACCAATGCTGGACTTTAAGGTTACATTCACAGAAAAAAAATCTTCAACCAAGAAAACAAGCGTACCAGGAAAAAAAAAATCCCAAAAGTTGTTTTATCTCCACTACACTCTACTGACGCAGATTCACACAAAATTTCCACCCGCCCAAAATATACATACAGTTCTATACTGTTCTAGTACCATGAAATGTCTGCAAACAGCAATTTTATTTGAACTTCCTTCTTCCAGCCAAGGATCTTAAGGGCAGGGATCCTTCTATCCATTCATTTGGGGTCATCATCATATCCTGCCATAAGGCCACCTCTTCCTGTGTAGAGTCCATCCAGTCCACAGCAATCCCGTAACTGTAACCTTGATGTAGCAGATATCAAAAACTGGTTACATAATATGACATTGTTACCAACACTGAAAACCATTCTACAAATCATCTAAAAGTTTCTATGTATAATATAAAATAGGGAACAAGCGATAGATAGATCTCCCTATACTGTTGAGCACTGGAGGTGAGGCAGAAGCATAAAATGAGGGGGTCTCTGGGCATCCCTCCCTTATTAAAGGGCTAGCTGCAGCTGCGTCCTCTGCGACTCCTATAGCTACTCTACTGTTTTTCCATTTCCAGTCACCAATAGCAGTCGCCTTTCCATCTACTTGCACTACACCCTAGGCTGGTGACTCCATTGCCTACCAAACCTGTTTAAAATATGTTTTATCAATATTTACCTGTACCAAGTCCAAGTCTTATGCCCCCAAGGAAATGATTGCTGAGTTTTTCATGATCCCAGACAGTCAACTCAACACATGCATCTTTTAAGTCTTCGGTATGAAAGCCATCATAGACAATGGTGTGGTTGAATACTGGGTTTGAGTCCTTCTTAATGACACGTGTCTTCTGGTAACTCTTCTTGCTGGTGTCCGGTAATACATAGCTACAATGTGAGTGAAAACAGTTATTTCCAATGACAGAACTGTGTAACACATTCGGCTGATCTGTTCATATTTAATCACCCTTTTCCCCCATATAAGATCTGTAATACTCTATGATAAAACAATACAGGGCTTCATACCAGCTTTACCAATCCTGGCAACAGATCATATTTTACTGAATCGAAAATAAAGACGGCTCATGATACACTGTGGATATAAAATATGTACTTAAACCGAGCCTGGTACTGTTCATGCTTCCCTCACTGTAGCTGTTTAAAAAAAATATATATATAAAAATGACTGATAGATTAGAATGGGCTGTTAGGGCTCCTGCTCATTGTTGTATTAAGGTTTCATACATCCTGTAGGCTGGGGGTGTATTCTAATCTCAATGATGTCAGGTATGGTTATGTGCAAAATCACATGAAAGCATAGAACGTTATACTGTATTGCATGGTGGTTTCATGCAGAAATAAAAGTTATGGCAGCAATGTATTTAAATGGCTTTTATTTGCACACCAAACCAGCTTGGTAAATACATTGTATGCATCACTTGACACAGTCCCTGGGACCCCAGATCTCCTCACCACCCAGATAATCTTCCTGAGGGGCCTCTGTTTAAATATTATATAAAGGAAAATATGTATATACAGTGGTCCCTCAACATCCGATGGTAATCCGTTCCAAATGGACCATCGTTTGTTGAAACCATCGTATGTTGAGGGATCCGTGCAATGTAAAGTATAGGACAGTGGTCTACAACCTGCGGACCTCCAGATGTTGCAAAACTACAACACTCAGCATGCCCGGACAGCCGTTGGCTGTCCGGGCATGCTGGGAGTTGTAGTTTTGCAACATCTGGAGGACCGCAGGTTGAAGACCACTGGTATAGGAAGTTGTACTCACCTGTCCCCGCTGCTCCGGACCGTCACCGCTCGTCACCGCTGCCATGGATGTAGCCCTCCATCACTGTTGCCGAGGTGTCCCCAACGCTCCGGCAAGGCCTCTGCTTCCCCGGCATCCTCGCTCTCAGTCGCCGCCATCATGTCGCTATGCACGCTGCTCCTATTGGATGACGGGGCAGCGACAGGATGACGTTGATGGAGAGCGCAGACGATGCAGGGGTTCCCGAATAGGACGCGCCGGAGCCCCGAGGACAGGTAAGTGATTGTCAGCGGACCACACGGGGCACCGTAAACGGCTATCCAGTGGCAACTGAAGCAGTATGCGCTGCCGGATAGCCGTTTATGCGATGGCCCCGACATACAAAAGCATCGTATGTTGATGCTGCCTTCAAAATGTGATGGCCTCTGAGAGGCCATCGTTTGTTGAAATGATCATATGTCAGGGCCATCGTAGGTCGGGGGGTCACTGTAATAGCTATTATATGACCAGTCCTCAAAGGAAAGTAAAGAAAAGAGGTGAGTTGGAGAGAAATAGAAGAAAAAGAAAAAAGGAAGAGAAAAAGGGAAAAAGATAGAAAAAATAAGCTTACCCAATATAATGTAGTAAATGTAGACAGTAGAATTATAGAGAACCTGAATCAAGGTTAGGAATAATATGAACAATGTTTAACCCCTTAAGGACTGAGCCCTTTTTCACCTTAAGGACTCTGGAATGCTTTTAGTTATCATTCTGATTCCGAGATTGTTTTTTCATGACATATTCTACTTTAACATAGTGGTAAAATTTTGTGGTAACTTGCATCCTTTCTTGGTAAAAAATCCCAAAATTTGATGAAAAATTTGAAAATTTAGCATTTTTCTAACTTTGAAGCTCTCTGCTTGTAAGGAAAATGGATATTCCAAATAATTTTTTTTTTATTCACATATACAATATGGCCCTCATTTACTATTCTAAACCCGACCTCTTTTGTCGCGTTTTTTTTGTCGCATCTTTGTCTGCGCCATGTCGCAGACATCGTGCGCCAGTCTGCGACACGATGCAACATTTTTTCCCGACGGACCCGATGTGGATTCTCCCAAACCCGAAAAAGGGGAGTAACCCGACATTTCTGAGCTTTCCCACGTATTTATAAAGGTTTCCAACCCGAATTTATTGAATTGTTGTGGATTTTTTCCCGACAGCTCAGAGGAGTTGGAAACCAAAACCTACAAAACCCACGTGCGACAAACAGGATGCAACATAATAATAAATACCAGGGGAAAAAAGCAATTGGGTAAGAAAGCAAGATAGACTTACAACCCGATTTTCTTAGTAAATGAGGGCCAATATGTCTACTTTATGTTTGCATCATAAAATTGACGTGTTTTTACTTTTGGAAGACACCAGAGGGCTTCAAAGTTCAGCAGCAATTTTCCAATTTTTCACAAAATTTTGAAACTCTCTTTTTTTCAGGGACCAGTTCAGGTTTGAAGTGGATTTGAAGGGTCTTCATATTAGAAATACCCCATAAAAGACCCCATTATAAAAACTTCACCCCTCAAAGTATTCAAAATGACATTCAGTCAGCGTTTTAACCCTTTAGGTGTTTCACAGGAATAGCAGCAAAGTGAAGGAGAAAATTCACAATCTTCATTTTTTACACTCGCATGTTTTTGTAGACCCAATTTTTGAATTTCTGCAAGGGGTAAAAAGGAGAAAAATTTTACTTGTATTTGAAACCCAATTTCTCTCGAGTAAGCACATACCTCATATGTCTTTGTTAATTGTTCGGCAGGCGCAGTAGAGGGCTCAGAAGGGAAGGAGCGACAAATGGTTTTTGGGGGGCATGTCACATTAAGAAGCCCCTATGGTGCCAGAACAGCAAAAAACCCCACATGGCATACCATTCTGGAAACTAGACCCCTCGGGGAACATAACAAGGGGTAAAGTAAACCTTAATACCCCACAGGTGAATCACGACTTTTGCATATGTAAAAAAAAAAAATAATTTTTAAAAAGGGTAATAGCAGAAAATACCCCCCAAAATTTGAAGCCCAATTTCTCCCGATTCAGAAAACACCCCATATGGGGGTGAAAAGTACTCTGCTGGCGCACTACAGGTCTCAGAAGAGAAGGAGTCACATTTTCCTTTTTTGAAGGACATTTTGCTCTGGGTGCATGCCGCATTTAGGAAGCCCCTATGGTCCTAGGACAGCAAAAAAAAATAACCCACATGGCATACCATTTTGGAAACTAGACCCCTTGGGGAACGTAACAAGGGGTAAAGTGAACCTTAATACCCCACAGGGGCTTCACAACTTTTGCATATGTAAAAAAAAAAAAAGAAAACATTTTTTTTACCTAAAATGCTTGGTTTCCCAAATAATTTACATTTTTACAAAGGGTTAAAGCAGAAATTACCCCCCAAAATTTGAAGCCCAATTTCTCCCGATTCAGAAAACACCCCATATGGAGGTGAAAAGTGCTCTGCTGGCGCACTACAGGTCTCAGAAGAGAAGGAGTCACATTTGGCTTTTTTGAAGGAAATTTTGCTCTGGGGGCATGCCGCATTTAGGAAGCCCCTATGGTGCCAGGATAGCAAAAAAAAACCCACATGGCATACCATTTTGGAAACTAGACCCCTTGGGGAACGTAACAAGGGATAAAGTGAACTTTAATACCCCACAGGGGTTTCACAACTTTTGCATATGTAAAAAAAAAAAAAATGTACCTAAAATGCTTGGTTTCCCAAAAAATTTACATTTTTACAAAGGGTAAAAGCAGAAAATACCCCCCAAAATTTAAAGCCCAATTTCTCCCGATTCAGAAAACACCCCATATGGGGATGGGGGTGAAAAGTGCTCTGCTGGCGCACTACAGGTCTCAGAAGAGAAGGAGTCACATTTGGCTTTTTGAAAGCAAATTTTGCTCTGGGGGCATGCCGCATTTAGGAAGCCCCTATGGTGCCAGAACAGCAAAAAAAAAAACACATGGCATACCATTTTGGAAACTAGACCCCTCGGGGAACGTAACAAGGGGTTAAGTGAACCTTAATACTCCACAGCTGTTTCACGACTTTTGCATATGCAAAATTTGTAACACAATTTCTCCCGAGTACGGCGATACCCCATATGTGGCCCTAAACTGTTGCCTTGAAATACGACAGGGCTTCAAAGTGAGAGCGCCATGCGCATTTGAGGCCTAAATTAGGGACTTGCATAGGGGTAGACATAGGGGTATTCTACGCCAGTGATTCCCAAACAGGGTGCCTCCAGCTGTTGTAAAACTCCCAGCATGCCTAGACAGTCAGTGGCTATCTGGCAATACTGGGAGTAGTTGTTTTGCAACAGCTGGAGGCTCCATTTTGGAAACAGTGGCGTACCAGACGTTTTTCATTTTTATTGGGGAGGGGAGGGGGGTTGTATAGGGGTATGTGTATATGTAGTGTTCTTTACTTTTTATTTTATTTTGTGTTAGTGTAGTGTAGTGTTTTTAGGGTACAGTCGCACTTGCGGGGGTTCACAGTAGTTTCTCGCTGGCAGTTTGAGCTGCGGCAGAAAATTTGCCGCAGCTCAAACTTGCAGCCGGATACTTACTGTAATCCTCCGCCCATGTGAGTGTACCCTGTACGTTCACATTGGGGGGGGGGGGGGGGGGTAACATCCAGCTGTTGCAAAACTACAACTCCCAGCATGTACGGTCTATCAGTGCATGCTGGGAGTTGTAGTTTTGCAACCGCTGGAGGCTCCGTTTTGGAAACAGTGGCGTACCAGACGTTTTTCATTTTTATTGGGCAGGGGAGGGGGGCTGTGTAGAGGTATGTGTATATGTAGTGTTTTTTACTTTTTATTTTATTTTGTGTTAGTGTAGTGTAGTGTTTTTAGGGTACAGTCGCATGGGCGGGGGATTCACAGTAGTTTCTCGCTGGCAGTTTGAGCTGCGGCAGAAAATTTGCCGCGGCTCAAACTTGCAGCCGGATACTTACTGTAATCCTCCGCCCATGTGAGTGTACCCTGTACATTCACATTGGGGGGAGGGGTTGAAACATCCAGCTGTTGCAAAACTACAACTCCCAGCATGTACGGTCTTTCAGTGCATGCTGGGAGTTGTAGTTTTGCAACAGCTGGAGGCACACTGGTTGTGAAACACCGAGTTTGGTAACAAACTCAGTGTTTTGCAACCAGTGTGCCTTCAGCTGTTGCAAAAGCTACAACCCCCAGCATGTACGGACAGCGGAAGGGCATGCTGGGTCTTGTAGTTATGCAACAGCTGGAGGCATACTACTTTGGCTGGGGATGCTGGGGATTGTAGTTATGCAACAGCTGGAGACACACTGGTTTGCTACATAACTCAGTGTGCCTTCAGCTGTTGCAAAACTACAACTCCCAGCAGTCACCGACAGCCAACGGGCATGCTGGGAGTTGTAGTTATGCAACCAGCAGATGCACTACTACAACTCCCAGCATGCACTTTAGCTGTTTGTGCAAGCTGGGAGTTGTAGTTACACAACAGCTGAAGGTACACTTTTCCATAGAAAAAATGTGTCTCCAGCTGTTGCAAAACTATAAGTCCCAGCATGCCCATAAGGGTATGCTGGGAGTTGTGGTGGTCTGCCTCCTGCTGTTGCATAACTACAGCTCCCAGCATGCCCTTTTTGCATGCTGGGAGCTGTTGTTAAGCAACAGCAGGAGGCTGTCACTCACCTCCAACGATCCAGCCGCATCACATCAGTCCCTCGTCGTTGCCGCCGCCGCTCCTGGGGCCCCGATCCCAACAATGACGCCGGGGACGCCGAACAGCCTGTAATTCCGGGTCACCGGGTCACTGGAGACCCGATTGACCCGGAATCTGCCGCAGATAATAGTATTAATAAATATCACACCCCACATCTGGGCAGGGCCCTTGCACCAGATGTTAGCATATAAAAACATATGAATGTAAGAATATATGAATACAACAACCACCTAAAAGATGAGTATATAAAAATGGCCTGAAAAGGTCCGTCTATATAGAAAAAAAATTGTGAATGTCCGTGTATAAGAGAGTTCAATGATATCACGGTAAATTGCAGTGTGATAAGTTCAGGGAGCGGTAGTTTACGATATACTTGGTGTATTCCATAGTATTCCTATAGTACCTGTAAGCCGGGATATAGTTCACTTACTGACAATATGTGGCCGGTATTCTAGAGAGTGGCAGTCTCAGAGGGAGGGCAGGTATCGGTGCTTGCATGGAGTGGCGTCCGGCCTCCATACAGGTATGCAGTCTCGCCAAGACTGTCTCGGTGAGGTAGATGATCTCGGCAATGTGCAGGCTGGTACGGAGAGTGTCCGGTCAATTGAGGTAGATGTAGCAAGGTGATAGGTAAACCACAGTCCCTGGTGTCCTTGTGTTTTGGAGGAAAGAGGATCACGCGTGTGATCAGGAGTGGTCCGATAAGTGGGGTACTGCAGGGCTGCCCAGACCACAAAAAAAAGGGGCTGTAAAAGTCATATAAAGGTGGTTGTTATAAATATAAGGCTATACGCAATTCAATATGGCTGTCTCATTCCTCAGTAGCCATAAAATGTGTAAGATACACATTGTTTGGCTACTGAGGAATAAGACAACCGTCTTGAAACATGTATAGCCTTATATTTTAACCAACTATTTATAACAACCACCTTTATATGACTTTTACAGCCCCTTTATTTATTTATTTTTCTCCCTTTAAAAAAAAATCGGCAGTACCCCACTTATCGGACCACTGCTGATCACACGCGTGATCCTTTTTCCTCCAAAACACAAGGACACCAGGGACTGCGGTTTACCTATCACCTTGCTACATCTACCTCAATTGGCCGGACCCTCTCTGTGCCAGCCTGCACATTGCCGGGATCATCTGTGCCAGCGCCGATACCTGCCCTCACTCTGAGACTGCCACTCTCGAGAATACCGGCCACATATTGTCAGTAAGTGAACTATATCCCGACTTACAGGTACTATTGAATACTATGGAATACACCAAATATATTGTAAACTACCGCTCCCTGAACTTATCACACTGCAATTTACCGTGATATCATTGAACTTTCTTATACACGGACATTCACATGTTGTATTCATATATTCTTACATTCATATGTTTTTATATGCTAACATCTGGTGCTAGGGCCCTGCCCAGATGTGGGTGTGATATTTATTAATACTATTAAACATTGCTTATATTATTCCTAACCTTGATTCAGGTTCTCTATAATTCTACCGTCTACATTTACTACATTATATTGAGTAAACTTATTACTATCCTTTGAGGACTGGCCATATAATATCTATTATATACCTATTTGCCATGTTACAAGATTTACACCAATCCAGTTAACCTCAGGATAGCTTACCTCCTGCATACCCCCATAGATTTCTAAATATTATATAGGCCATACAGAGAGAGAGATCTGTATACATTGCCCACATGATGACAAATATTTACTCAGATAAAATGCATACTTATTGCTGTTAAATCATTAACACAGATTTAACCTCTAAAGTAAATATAAGACATGAAAGGGATTTTACCAGAAATAAATTCACACATTTGTACTATGACCAGAGGCATGAAACATGGAAATGTATTTCAAGCAGTATCTTCCTGCTGCAGCCGAGCAGAAAATAAGATGCAAATAATTGAGAAGATAAAATATAGGTTTTCTTTATCGGAAGGCACATAAGGCTTAGGCCGGGTTCACACTTTGTAACATTTTGCAGCATCATTTATTTTCCGTGCGCATTTTTAGCCAAGATCAGTAAAAAAATTACTGCAATTTTTTTTCACTCCAATTGTTTTATTGTTTGCGGACATATTGCTTCAGGAAGCCACAGTACATGTTGGCATTCATGGGTCCCCCAATGATCTGTAGCTCCCAGTGCCAGCAGCTCTCATGCAGCTCCAGACCATGACTTTCCTCCCACCATGCTGGACTGTAGACAAGACACACTTGTCTTTGTACTCCTCACCTTGTTGTCGCCACACAAAAATGAAGAAAAATGCCCAATTTCCACTTAGAGATATACTCCCTTTTGTTGTAAAGTTTTAGGCATTAAAGGAAATATGCAGCGAAAACAACAAATCCCCCATTCACAGGATAGGGGATAAGTGTCTGGTTGTGGGGGGTCCGAACTCTGGGACCCCTAGCGATATCTGGCACAGGGCCCGGCTCTCCCATGCAGGAGGTGTGTCGGCCGCAACATGGCATTGTGGCCAACATGCCCCCTCCATGCATCTATATGGGAGAAGTGGGGATGCAGCGTTCATGACTCCCCGCCTATCCCATAGAGCTGTATGGGGAGGGGGCATACCGTCAACCTCAGTGAGGCCGACGCTACATGCATTAGGCCTCCCCACGATAAGACACTTATCCCCTATCTTGTGGATAGCGATTAAGTTGTTTTCGCTGCAGATGTCCTTTAATGGCTGTGTGTTGAGTTATACAGGCTGTGTATTCACTACTTTGCATTGTAGCATAGCAACATTTCTTCAGTGTTGTCACATCAAAATGTAACGGAAGCACCTATGAGAGTGTGTCTATATATATATATATTTAATTATTTATACTGTATATATATATATATATATATATGTGTTTGTGTGTCCGATGTTTCAATAGACTTTGTGTTCATTCTACATTAATTTAGTTGAGATCCATCAGGATACAATTGTCTCAACTGACACTTTTCTGTAGAGCAGTATGCACAAATGAAATGCGCTGTGTAGCTAGAAGTATATATATATATATTAGGGCTGCACGATATATCGCAAAAGCAATCGAAATTTTAGCTTTTTGCGATATGGCGATACGGCCCCCGGGAAAACTTGCGATTATCTGCTCTGGCTGGCTCCCGTGGCAGGGGCCGGCCAGAGCAGGTAAAAACTAATTTAAATACTAAAAGTCAGTGTTTCCCAACCAGGGGGCTTCCAGTTGGAAGGCTGTCTGGGCATGCTGGGAGTAGTAGTTTCACAACAGCTGGAGGCACCCTGCTGGAAAAACACTGAGCTAAGGGCACAGGGAGAAAAATAAAAAAAAACTTCTGCTCACCTAGTCCCGTTCCCTGCAGATTCGTCTCCGTGCGCTCCGAGGTGTCCTCTCAGTAGGACCTTTCCATTTTCAGCCAATCACTGGCGGCAGTGGTGTCACGTGTCAAGCCAGTGATTGGCTGATGGGGAAAGGTCTTGTACTGCAGTAATACACTAGGTTTCCCGGGTCCCGTGCAAGATTTGAAATCCACCCGGGAAACCCAGTGTATTTTGTTGCAGTAAAAGAATGTGACAGGAGGGGGGGGGGAGGGGGGAATGTGACAAGGGGAGGGGGGGAATGTGACAAGGGGAGGGGGAGAATGTGACAAGGGGGGGAATGTGACAAGGGGGGGAATGTGACAAGGGGAGGAGAATGTGACAAGGGGGGGAATGTGACAAGGGGGGGAATGTGACAAGGGGGGGAGAATGTTACAAGGGGGAGGAGAATGTTACAAGGGGGAGGAGAATGTGACGGGGGTGTGACAAGGGGGAGGAGAATGTGACTAGGGGGGGATGTGACGTGGGAGAAGGATGTGACGGGGGAGGAGAATGTGACAAGGGGGAGATGTGAAATAGGCGGTGGGCATAAAATGGGTGGATAGATGTGAAATGGAGGCGATTGGACATGAAATGAGGGGATTTCACCATTTTTTTTTATATCGCATTGCATATCGCAATATTTAGGCCTAAAATCACAATCGCACATTTTCCCCATATCGTGCAGCCATACTATATATACACATTTGCATATGTTTAAGGAGACCATTTTCTATTCCAATGAATGATTATTAATGTAATAAATAATTCCATGGAGTCTGTCTGGGCAGGAACAACTCTGTTTCATAGACAAGGATTTTCTGTAGCCTTAACATGATCTATATACTCACCACTTTACAAAAGAGTCAACTCCAGAAGGTCTAAGTTGTGGTAAATCTTTAGTATCTTTCACCCAGATATGGACTTCTCCTGAGGCTGGATGCTTTGGACCTGAAAAATAAAGAAGAATGTTTTCTTTTTCCTCCATTATCAGCATCTTATGTGTTCAAAAAATGTTTTCCTAATATTAGTGCATTTATATAATAACTATACTAACAACTAGTACTCCACGTCATGTAGCTTCATTGCAATGTCATTGCTTCTTTATCCACATTGACACTTGTGAGTTTGCATGATGTTTGGGCAGTAGTTTGGATTGTGTCGCACACAACTAGTGGAGGAAAATGTAGTTTGTACTGTTTCCTTTTATCCCATGTAAATAGAGGTCTTATTTATGTAGGTTTTGTTGGAGGAAAATGTAGTCTGATCTATTTCTACCAAACAATCTCGAGCATTTTGCGGACTCAAATCGGGTTAATAAATAAAAATTGTCTGAGACCAAAACTCTTATTTATCCATAGCAACTAATCACACCCCATATTTCATTTTACTACAGTTTGTTAACATGAAAGCTTTTTTATTTATTCCCCCAGTGTTTTTTATTTATTCCCCCCACAGCAGGTTGCTAAAACATTAGACAACTGCAAATGTCTTTTAAGTGTTTAGAGACTCCGCTTATGGGAAACCTAACACAATTGCCACAGTAAAGAATCATTAAAATCAATTGATTTAATGTTGTCATATTATGTATCAAATATTAGAAGCAATATCAGTGGTACATGCAAGCATACAGCTCCAAACACAACCTCAGGGGTATCCCGGGGCACTGCCAGTAATGCCAGTAATGGGTGGTCAGACCGTCCAGAGTTTAAAACATTTATCAAAATAAAGAAACGTACAACACGTTTATAAACAGGTCCGGTTTCTTCTTCTGGTACCAGGTCTACTGTTGTGTTTGGAGTTGTATGCATGCTATTGATGCCTTGGAGCGTTGGAGGAGGGAGCAGCAGCTGTTTTATATTATGCCTTCATACAAATTGGGCCGGATTTGCACAACTTGCCTAGGTGAGTCGGATTTTGACTTTTATCTATACCCATTTAGTCTGGGAAGGATTCACACAGTGGAGCACCTTGTGTCAGAGCCGTAGCTATAGAGGTACCAGAGGTAGCAGTCGCACCAGGGCCCTGGTGCCTAAGGGAGCCCCAAAGCAAATCTGGCCCACATCAGGGACCAGAAGCTACAAGTTACCCCTCTGCCTTGACCTGTGTATTTTAGAGATACATGGAAGGTATGGTGAACTAGCAACATTAAAACATTCTTTATTAGATATTTACATATGCCATACAGTTATTACAAGTCTAACCAAGACCCCTAACCTGAGTGTAGCATCTTACCAAGACTTCCTGGAGGGATATATCTAATTGACAAGTTCATAACTCCAAGATGATCTACACCATTCATTGCAGATAGACTCTGTGAGAAGACAAAAAAAATACAATTTGATGTTGTAAATGTATGCCTTATAATCGTGTAAACCAGCATTTCTTAACCAGTGTCCCTCTAACCATTGGCTTTGGCTGTGGAAGTTTTGCAATAGCTAGAGGCTAACTGGTTGGGAAACATTGGTGTACAGTGGGGCAAAAAAGTATTTAGTCAGCCATCAATTGTGCAAGTTCTCCCACTTGAAAAGACGAGAGAGGCCTGTAACTTTAATCATAGGTATACCTCAACAATGAGAGACAAAATGAGAAAAAAAATCCATAAAATCACATCTTGGTGGTGAAGAAATCAACTGTGGGACCAATTATTAGAAAATGGAAGACATACAAGACCACTGATAATCTCCCTCAATCTGGGGCTCCACGCAATATCTCACCATGTGGTGTCAGAATGATCACAAAAACAGTGAGCAAAAATCCCAGAACCACACGGGGGGACCTAGTGAATGACCTGCAGAGAGCTAGGACCAAAGTAACAAAGGCTACCATCAGTAACACACTATGCCGCCAGGGAATCAAATCATGCAGTGCCAGACATGTCCCCCTGCTTAAGCCAGTACATGTCCGGGCCCGTCTGAAGTTTGCTAGAGAGCATTTGGATGATCCAGAAGAGTATTGGGAGAATGTCATATGGTCAGATGAAACCAAAGTAGAACTTTTTGGTAAAAACTCAACTCATTGTGTTTGGAAGAGAAAGAATGCTGAGTTGCATCCAAAGAACACCATACCTACTGTGAAGCATGGGGGAGGAAACATCATGCTGTGGGGCTGTTTTTCTAAAAAGGGACCAGGTCGAATGATCCGTGTAAAGGAAAGAATGAATGGGGCCATGTATTGTGAGATTTTGAGTGAAAACCTCCTTCCTTTTGCAAGGGCATTGAGTCCGTGTTGCCCAGCAACAGCCCCAAAACATCACTGCTCTAGAGGAGATCTGCATGGAGGAATGGGCCAAAATACCAGCAACAGTGTGAGAAAAGCTTGCGAAGACTTACAGAAAACGTTTGACCTCTGTCATTGCCAAAAAAGGGTATATAACAAAGTATTGAGATGAACTTTTGTTATTGACCAAATACTTATTTTCCACCATAATTTGAAAATAAATTCTTTAAAAATCAGACAACGTGATTTCATGGATTTTTTTTTTCTCATTATGTCTCTCATAGTTGAGGTATACCTATGATGAAAATTACAGGCCTCTCTCATCTTTTCTCTCATAATCTTAATCATTTAGTATGTGTTGAAATATGATAAGTCTTGCTGGTAAAATATAGCTTTGTTGTAATATTTTTTTATTTTAATATTGTGATTTCTAAGCAATACAGTGAGGCACATGATGATTCTGCCACGGACAGATTATTTATATCTGACTGTTTTCATCAGCCTCCACTAGGGGGTGCACCGACAGTATAATTTACAGACTACACCATGCAGATACTGGAATTCACAGTAGCAAGATTAGCTGCAAAAGGTGTTTTACCAAACACAGCTTCCAGGTCCAGCAGCTTGGTAAACCCCTTGTTACACAATGATCTCACAGACATTCCTCTGCATGAACACATCTACAGAAGCTGCTTTCCTAGGATTTTTGTTTTTCTTTGTGAAGAACAAGATACCCAACATATAACTAAAATAAATCAGTGGGTCAGAGGTCAGAGACAACTGTGGAGACTTTTCATAACCTGTGCAGAGGAAAAGTCAACCAGTTTCCCATATTAACCAATCAAATCACTTCTTTCATTTTTCAGAGGCCTTTTTAAAAATTAAAGAAGCGATCTGATTGGTTGCTATGGGCAAATTTCAGAGTTTTTTCTGTTGGATTTCTAGCCACAACAAAAAGTGCAAAAAAATGTGACATGCTCCTTTGGATTCTGTAGAAATGAAGATATTCTTACCCAACAATTCTTCTAGGGAAACATACTTTTCCATTAGAACGTGTATGACAGGTACGGTAAGGCTACATACACTTCCGTATGGGCTACCTGTACAGGAATCTGCTGGGTATACAAGCCCTAACTCTGAGCAGTCTGTAAGGTTTCCTTCCTTCTATAAAGAGCATTAATCATCCACCTCTTGGGCAGTTTTGGGACACCCCCTTTGAACCCCTGTATTTGGTTAAAATGCTCCTTCTTTCACTATACTTATGGACAGAGTGCCTGGCACAAAGACATAGGGGGACATGTATGAAGGGTGATGCAGCTGAACAATATTTCTACACATTTTTTAGCGTGGTGGTAATGTGTATATGCACCAGATTTATTACCGTATATACTCGAGTATAAGCCGACCCAAATATAAGCCGAGGCCCCTAATTTTACCCCCAAAACCCAGGAAAAGTTAATGACTCGACTATAAGCCTAGGGTGGGAAATACATCATCCCCCCCATGTAATCATCCAGACCCCCGTCATCATTCCCCCCCCCCCCCATCATCATCACCGCCTGTCAATCCCTTCATCAGTGGTCTTCAACCTGCAACCCGACAGATGTTGCAAAACCACAACTCCCAGCATGCCCGGACAACAAAACCTCTGGAGGACCGAAGGTTGAAGACCACTGCGGCCTACGTCATCATCCAGCCCCCCCCCCCCCCCCTTTTGTTTTGTACTCACCTCCCCTCGGCGGGAAGTTAGGGTGAGCTGGTCCGGGCCATCTATGCTGCAGGGACCGTCCGGTGGGGAGGGTTAGTCATTGCAAGCTGTCCATTTTCACCGGGGGGGGGCCTCTTCTCCGTGCCTGGCCCCGGACTAGTGACGTTGCCTTGACGACGACGCACAGGGACGTTCATGCGCAACGTCCCTGTGTGTCGTTGTCAAGGCAACGTCACTAGTCTGGGGCTGGGCCCGAAGCCCGGTTGTGGGGTTGTAGTTTTGCAACATCTAGAGGTTCGCAGGTTTAAGACCACTGAGAAGGGATTGACAGGCGGAGAGTTCACTCGAGCATAAGCCGAGGGGGGCGTTTTCAGCACGAAAACCGTGCTGAAAAACTCGGCTTATACTCGAGTATATACGGTATATGGTTGCAGGGCATGTGATACATATGGTGCCAGTAAACATTATTTTTAAAATTAGAATTTAGTACACAACTTTGCATTGTTCCTCTGAGACTTTTTTTTTTTTATCTTTTTCCTCCATTGTGCAAAAACTGTGTGGCTTTTTTTTTTTTTTAATGCTGTCTACAGCCAGTTTTGTGAGCCAGGTCTGGGTTGGTGCATGTTTTTTAAGTTGCACTTCAGAACCACTGCAAAGTGAAAAAGCAAAAGTGTGTACCAAAGTCATTTTAGTCATAATCACTTTAGTAAAAAGTCATACACATTTTGCGCACACTGAGACATTTATGTGGCTTTTCTACACCAAAAAGGTACTAAATCTGTTGATAAATTCCCCCCATAGAGTGCAATGTGCAAGAAATGTGAGGCCTATAGGAGCAGGGATCTGGTGCTATCTATAGAAGGGGCAGTACTAATAATAAAAATCTGCCTGGTAGCAGTTGTTACACTTTTAGCATAAGACTTCTATACCTGTATCGTACAATATTTCTGTAGAAGGGAATGCTTACATACCCGTGGTTTCAGGGTGTACCAATTAGGCTTTGTGTTACTCCAATCCCAGCTAGTGAGATCGATCTCTAGCTCTCCAAGAAAACTGTTCCTGCCAAGGGGATCATTGTGCCACACAGACAGATTAAGTTTCTGAATCAGCAGCACCATTTTGTCGATTTTGTACTAAAATAAACAAAACAAAAAATAAACAAAGCATTGCATGTATTAGCCATCTTGGACACAAATAAGCCTCTCTACCTTGGATAGGGTATTTAGATGGAGTCTAAGGCAAACTGAATCTTTGAAGCAGGTGAAGTAAAGCCTAGCACCACTAAATTATAGAAATTACAAATGATTTCATTGCATTATTTGCTTTAAGAATTATACAGAAAATATAAAATAAATAAAGGAACGAATGCAACATTGTTTATGGAATTTCGAAGAAATATTAAAACAGTTTGATGCAAAAAGGTATTGGCTGCCTTCAAGATGACTAGACCAGACAGGGAAAGTGCAGATTGGTTTGTGGTCTAGATGCATGCATATTTCTCTGCTAGATATTACAAAACACCAAGGTGGATCATAGGTCAACTCTATACGTCTTTGGGGCATGAGATGCAAATCAGAAAAAAAACACAGATCTGCTGCTTGCCTAAAGCTGTCCATACATCTGGATAGCTGTTGACCAAATTAACTATCTTTTCTGCCCTAATTGCCAGCCCCTCCATAAACATATGTCTCTAGTGGCAAGAGAAGGGTATACTTCTGCCAGACTCTTCTGGTAGCGCCTTATCTTCCTTGAAAACAAGAAGACTGGGTATGTTAATATCTTACTGTGCAATCATTCCCTTCCCTCACATCATCTATTAGGAAGTCACCATACAAATTTGAAGTTTAGCTGGAAATCATGGGTTCGGCTAACAATAACTTAAAGTGGTACTCCACCCTTAGACATCTTATCCTTTGTATAGGGGATAAGATGTCTGATCACAGGGGTTCCGCCGCTGGGGACCCCCGAAATCTCGGCTGCGGCACCCCAGACATCCGGTGCAAGGAGCAAACTTTGCTCCGTCCTGGATGAGTGGCGATGCAGTGCAGAGGCTGGTGACGTCACGGCCACGCCCCTTAATGTAAGTCTATGGGAGGGGGTGTGGCGGCCGCACCTGATGCTCTAAACGAACGCCGGGTTCAGCAGGGAGATCGCGGGGGTCCTCAGTGGCGGGACCTCCATGATCAGACATCTTATCCCCTATCCTTTAGATAGGGGATAAGATGTCTAGGGGCGGAGTACCCCTTTAATGTCTATGGCCAGCTTAACTGCTGCAGTGTAGACTAAGTGAAAGAACATACCTTTAAGACTTCATTGTAAATTGGATTGGTTGTCTTTCTTTTGACCGATGTTTTCCTCTTTCCCATCCTTGCCTTATCTGGTAGTAAGTAAGTCTTGACATACCTAGAACATTTTTTATACTGTAAATATAAATATTACTGAAGACTGTAAATGGATTTTTTTTTTATCACACAAGAATGGATTTCTATTAGGAGAAAATGCAAAGGATGCTTCCAAAATAAAGTAGTGCTCAATGGCGAATCCTCAGTCTGTATTTGCCTATGAAGTACCAAAATAGTCATTGCTTTATATCACACATTGCGCGCATTTGCATTTACACGTGCAAACTGGGCATGAACTGGAAAACATTCAAGCATAAATGTTGTAGAATTTTAATTAAATTACGCTATGGCTATGTGGATCACGCCTGTAATATACCACTTCTAACTGGGAAAAGGTAGACTGGTTGGTTGAGATTGTTAAAAACGTCTTCATCCATGATGAGGAATATTCACGTAATGTACATGAAGGCACAAAGAATTTCCCCAGAAATATTCTGTCTAGAAACATTACATAACAAATGGTGTTTAGGTACTTCCTGTTCCTATTGCTATAATTCTGCCCACTAGATGTAGAAGTGATAAAAGTGAACAGTGATTTTATTCCATTACAGTTAGCGCTGACAGTGTTGAACCATGGGACATATTTATTGTAGATACATAGTAGATTTTATTGTGGGGAGTCTTTGTTGCACTCACAACGAGGGTGCATTCACATTCACGGCAGCCGGATACAGTAGGAAAATTTCAAAAATGCCTCCTGGCGTATCGCTGCTGTCTCTGTGCTGTACCCCATTGATTTCAATGAACTGCCCGGACTCAGGTAGTGTCTTCTGTTGATTCATTTTCCGCCCATATTAGTTTTTGAACTGCACTGAAAAGCGCAGCAGACCACAGTTTTCAGTCCGGTTGAAAAAAAACAGATCCGGTCATAAAATGAGCCAACCATAGTCACTACCTGACTACGGTGCAGGTCCGGCAGCTATATGGCAGAAGGCAGTTCTAACATTTTCCCAATGTATCCATCTGCTGGATACACAAATCTGAGATATGAATGCTCCTTTATATGTATTGCATGTATTAGAGCCCCAAGGGGATTGTTAGGTCCCATCTCTTATATCTGTGTAATAAGATCACTGCCCTTCGGTTTGATGGGAAATGTTCCCTTAACACTGGGGAAAGTGTTACTCACTTTTGCTACAATAAACTGTTCCCAGAAATGATAATTATGTATATAATGCCTCTGTGTTTTCTTTTTTTTTCTGTTGGCACGATCAAGAATTATTCTTATTCTTGGCACTAGCATAAAAAATATCTAACACACAGGTACATCTAAAAGCAGACTGTTTGCAAAGGGAGACATTAATTGCACTTGGATGCGACATAATATTTGTCAAACAGGTTTTTCCTGAGCTTTCACAATAGTCACATTCTACCTTGTCATTGCTCATGAGCACATAGGCTCAGCAATACAATAACACTGCTCTAAATTAGGTATATATGACCCATTCCTATGACTAGCATAAGAGTATAGCATGCTTCTCTGGATTGTCTGCCTTTATAACACATCATTCTTGATCTGCACAATTCCATATGATAAAGCTCGATGTTTATGCTGTAATAAGTGAAGTGAATGGCTTGATCTGGGGCTTGGGGACACCATGTGAACTAACAGGGATTTACCAAGGGATGTAGTACATTTTGTCAATACTAAGATTCATAAAAAGGTAGTGCTGGTCCTATCTCTACAGCACCCACCATATAAAAGACAGCCCATATTCATGATACACTACTGCGCCCCTGAGGAAGTTGCCATGTAGGCAACAGAACGCATGGGGACTTCCGTTGACTTAACTTTGGGGCATGGTGTCACATTTTAAAGAGAACTTGTAACCGGATGTCACCCTATATAACACCTGCGTCGTATAGTAATCAGCCCCAAATAGCTATCTGGGTATGCAGCTTCCTCATGTAGTCACAGGGCTCCAGGCTGTAATCGCTCCCACTCCGGCGTGATTAACAGCCCAGGCACTGCCGACATCAGCTCTCCGCTCTTTATGCTCAATAGAGTCTCAGGTTAGTCATGTCTTGTTTTTTTGTTGAATTAATGCCCCCTTTGTCAGGTGCAGTGGAAAAGGTGTCTAAAAACACATAATAAATGAGGTGCAGAGCTTGTACATCAGTTTTGTTAATGCAAGTTGTTCCAGAATTCTGTTGCATTTGTCTATTAACTATAACCCAATGTATATAGAGAATACATAATAACAACAATAACTTATTTAGAACAGTGAAACTGTGATACTAACGGGTCTGATCGTCCTTTCTTCTCATCCACTACAGCCAGGTCCTTACACTGAGCCACAAATATCTGGAACTCACGGTTCTTCTCATCATAATCCAGAGAAAACTGAACTGTTCCCTGAGCATCTACACTTCCAAAGTCCCCACTGTACACGCTGAGCACGCTGTTACTGACCTGCCATGAGAAAATACATTCAGGTATTATGTACACATGGGTTAAAATATTACTGTTACATGCTTGACACCTAATTCAAATGACATTACACACTTTATACTTACAGGGACTTGGGAAGCTGAAATAACTTGTTGGTTATTTGTCTAATATATCATTTCTACCATATATTAGGAAATGGTATAAATGTAATAGTCTATTAGAGAAGAGTGGGATAGTAATGGTAATCTTCAGATTTATTTCACCAAGTTTAAAGCAGCTACTAGCTATAGCAAGGTAATCTGTGACCATGTGCTTAAGATGACTGTTAAGGCTTCGGGAGCCAGATCTACATTGATCAGCAGATCACCAGGACAATAGTCAGCAAAGAAGGGGTTGTGTTGTTTAGGTAACCCCATTGATAGACATACAATATCTTCAGATAGGAGGAAACCAGGCATTACTTATCACCTACCTAATACCATCCCTACACTGATGCATGCTATGAGGGTGTTTATTAGTTGTGGGACCAGGGCTACCTCTGCCTATAGGCAAAATAGTCAGCCGTCCAGAGCACAATCTTGATGGGGGGGGGGGGGGGCACCACTCTGCTCGGCTGCCTATTTTGCACCAGCCCTGGCTGGGACACGGACTGATCAGGGTTGAGGAAAAGCCGAATTAAGCAAAGTTCAGAGATATTCTTAATGAAAACCTGACTCAGATGGCTTTGGGGCTCATACTGGGCTGAAGATTCCCCTTAGAACAATTACCCTAAGTACGTAGTCAAGTAAACACAAGAGTGCCTTAGGGACAGCTTTGATTGTCCTTGAGTTGCCCAGTCAGAACCCTGACTAAAAACCAATCGAAAATCTCTGGTGAGACCTGAAAATGGCTGCCTACCGACAGTCCCCATTAAACCGGATAGAGCTTGAGAGGATCTTCAGAGAAGAATGGCCGAAAATCCCAAAATCCAGGTATGAAAACCTTGTCACATCATACCCAAGAAGGCTGGAGGATGTAATCGCTGCCAAAGGGGCTTAAACTAAGTCCTGAGTAAAGGGTCTAAATACTTTCCGAATGTATATTATTCGACGCTTAATTTGATGTTCAGACTAAAGGCCCTTTCACATAGGCCTATTATTGGGCAGATGAGCATTCCTATGATACGTAGCTTGTGTAAGGGCCAGTGATGAGAAAAGGTCCGGAGGCAGAATCTTTTTAAAATTCCCAGGGTACTTCTAAGTCCAAAACTTGCCCCAAGACCATCTTGATCTGGAGATGGATTTGCTGGAGCTTCCACAGACTTGCATGTGATTTCTGTCAAATATGTATCCAGATTGTGATAGTCTTGGGGCAAGTCTTGGGCTCAAAAGTTTCCCATGAATTTAAAAAAAGATATCCAGCCTCTGGACCTTCACTGGATGTATATTTAAAATTTATCGCTAGTGGCCACACATCGCCCTCTGTAAACAAGTAAGGCTGCTTTCACACTATGAGCATTCATCCGTTATTAAATGTTTGTTTTCTGTGTAAAAACGGACGTTTCATAACGGATGAAATAAAGGGTGATAACGGCTGAATAAATATTCATCTGTTACCGTTACCCCTCATGTATGACCAAACACCTCTGCCTACAGACTCCCACAGCCGGGACTACTACTACTCTCATCATGGAACAGACTTATTTCCATGATGGGAGTAGAAATTCCCTGGCTGTGGGAGTCTGCAGACAGCTGGGGAGGCTACATTAGTGCTTGTACTACTACCCCCATCATGGAACAGACTCTGCTCCATGATGGGGGTTGTAGTACAGGGGCTGAGGGATTGATCGCACCGGGTTTCACTTCTGAGACCCGATGCGATCAAAAGTTATTAAGCAGGGGAGCGGGTGGCATGCTCCGCAACCCTGCGATGTATCAGTGTGTTTTAACTTTCATTTTTGAATCCCCCACGGGAAGCTCTGAATGGCCGATCAGGGCTCTCAGCGGGAGATTGAAAAATGAACTTTGAGAGTAGCAGGGGCCAAAGAGCACTGTGGGGGGCAAGATATATAGCGCTGCAGAGGGGGGGGGGCAGACATATAGCCTATAAATCTAGCCCCCCAGCAGCGCATTAGATATGACCCCCGCCTGCGCATTAAATATATACCCGCTGGCGCATTAAATATATACCCCCCGCCGGCGCATTAAATATATACCCCCGCAGCGCATGTATATGTGCCCTCGCAGCTCTTCTACATACATATGCCACTACTGCCGTATGAATGAAAGGTATTTCTATTAGCAGCGCATAGTACCGGGAGCCGACTCTATGCACTGCTAATAGAAATACTTTTCATTCATACGGCGGCGGGGTATATGTATGTAGAAGAGCTGTGGGGGGCAGACAAATAGCGTTATCCCCCCCAGTGCTTCTACATACATATACCTCTGCTGCCATATGAATGAAAGGTATTTCTATTAGCAGCGTATAGGTCCGGGAGCCGACTCTATGCGCTGCGCTAATAGAAATACTTTTCATTCATACGGCGGTAGGGGCATGTGTATATAGAAGAGCTGTGGGGGGCAGACATATAGCGTTATCTGCCCCCCCCCCCCCCCCAGTGTTTCTACATACATATACCTCTGCTGCCATATGAATGAAAGGTATTTCTATTAGCAGCACATAGTGCCGGGAGACGGCTCTATGCGCTGCTAATAGAAATACTTTTCATTCATACAGCGGTAGGGGCATATGTATATAGAAGAGCTGCGAGGGCACATATACATGCGCTGCGGGGGTATATATTTAATACGGCGGTGGGGGTATATATTTAATGCGCCAGCGGGTATATATTTAATGCGCAGGCGGGGGTCATACCTAATGCGCTGGCTGCGGGGGGGGGCTAGATGTATAGGCTATATGTCTGCCCCCCCCCCTCTTCAGCGCTATATATCTTGCCCCCCACAGTGCTCTTTGACCCCTGCTACTCTCAAAGTTCATTTTTTCAATCTGTCGCTGAGAGCCCTGATCGGCCATTCAGGGCTCCCCGCGGGGGATTAAAAAATGAAAGTAAAAACACATGATACATCGCAGGGTTGCGGAGCATGCCGCCCGCTCCCCTGCTTAATAACTTTTGATCGCATCGGGTCTCAGAAGTGAAACCCGGTGCGTTCAATCCCTCAGCCCCTGTACTACAACCCCCATCATGGAACAGACTCTGTTCCATGATGGGGGTTGTAGTACAAACACTAATGTAGCCTCCCAGCTGTCTGCAGACTCCCGCAGCCGGGGAATTACTACTCCCATCATGAAAACAAGTCTGTTCCATGATGGGAGTAGTAGTCCACCCTCAGCACTGTAGGAGTCTGCTGATGTCACCTCTTCTGAGCATGCTCAGAAGTAATAACGGATATAATAAACTGTGTGCAAACGGATGACATAAAGGCTCATCCGTCAGCCATAGACTTCAATGTTAAAAATAACGCTGTTAATTTACCTGTTTCTTGTGACGGAAGAAAAATTTGTGCATGTGCCGTTATTTCTTCCGTCACAACTAACGGCCGTTATTCATGACGGACTATAACGGGTCATAAAGGATAATCAAAAAATCCCATAGACTTTAATGGGATTCTTTAACGGCCGTTTACCAGGGCTTTTCTAACGGACGTTTGTAACGGATGAATTTTTATAGTGTGAAAGCAGCCTAATGTGTGGCCAACAGTGCTGAATTTATGGCCTCACAATTGATCGGACCCTTCTAAAGGCTCAGAAAACGAGCAACAATAACCAAGATTAGCGCTTGATATATGCAGCCCGTCAGCCCGTGTAAAAGGGCCTTAAAGGGGTACTCCGCTGCTCAGCGTTTGGAACAAACTGTTCTGAACGCTGGAGCCAGCGCCGGAAGCTCGTGACCTCATAGGCCCACCCCCTCATGACGTCACTCTCCCTCAATGCAAGTCTATGGGAGGGGGCGTGACTGCCGTCACGCCCCCTCCCATAGCCTTGCATTGAGGGGATGGGGCATGACATCATGAGGGGGCGGAGATTGACGTCATGAGGGGGCAGGGTTATGAGGTCACGAGCTCCCGGTGCCAACTCCAGCATTCAGAACAGTTTGTTCCAAATGCTGAGCAGCAGAGTACCCCTTTGGACCCAATGGACTCAGCATTTCATAGAAAAATGAAGTTCAATGTAATGAGGGAGTCCCTCTGTATTTCATCCTATGCCTATATTATATCCCATGACTAAGAGCTGCATGACAAGATCAGCTGCCTAAATGGATCAGTACGCAGCCTCTGTATATACTTAATTTATTCAAAGAAATGTACAACAGATTAGGCCAAGACAAGCAGTTCTACCACACGTAAAGGAAAGTGCTCTTTACAGAAAAAAGATAAAAATTTAAATTCCTTGCTCAAGTTAGCAATGACAAAACCATAACATTTAAAGGTCTAGCTATATCTTTTATGATTATTGG
Source organism: Hyla sarda (assembly GCF_029499605.1). NCBI lineage: Eukaryota > Metazoa > Chordata > Amphibia > Anura > Hylidae > Hyla > Hyla sarda. Next base: position 102,012,728 of record NC_079197.1, on the reverse strand, counting down.
TATTTGGCGTTATGATTTATAATAAAAATTAGTGGTGAATGATGTAAAATTTTTGTAGCAAAAACCATCCAAATGCCATTGTTGGTCAGAAAGAATTTTTTTCCCCAGAACCGCTCGGATCCTTAAAATTAAACGGCTGTGGTACTAAACCAGTTCTCTATTGGTTACGTTGGTTTAATCAAACACTTACAGAAGATACTGATGCCATATCAGAAGAGTTGCTGCCACCACTAAGGGTCTTTCTGTGTCTCTTAAAGTTGAAGCTAATTTCAGAAGCAGTGTCAGATTCAGTCTGAAAAAAAACAAAACAAACAGAGATATGATACCGCGAGAGTGAAAAATTTACGGTATTAAGAGAATGTGTAATGCAGTTCATAAACGTAACAGTGACTGCCATGAGATAGTCGCCACAGAAGCCCCGATTGGGGGTTTTCTGTTCCGTTTCTTACCTCAGAATGCAGGGCAGGAGTGGATTTGCTCAGCTCTTTAGCACGTTCCGGCTCCAGGAGCTGGTGATTTAACGGGTTTGGCTTGTTATATGCTTAGAGGAACAAAAGAAGGAAATTAATAGTGATAGACATAACCTTGGGAAACAAAAAGGATACATAAAACTGGCAACAAATAATACTGATGCAGCCTTAGTTGTGTCCTTACTACACTGTCATAATACATTTGTTTCTATTTTCTCTATTATAGTATGCGGCTATAAAAATAGATTCCTTGGGAGTTGTTACCACAATAAAGGAGAGCGAGGTTTAATACACAAAGCCTAATGCCCATTTATACACTTAGGGGAAGATTTATCAAAGCATTTAGTCGTTTTTTTTTTAAATTGTCGCAAAAAGTCGCACGTGGACTACTCTCTATTTTCTGTGACTTTTTGATTGTGCAGTGTCCTAAGCAAAAAATAAAAATCTTGCTTACCAAAGCAAAAAGTGATTTTTGACTTGCAGTGGTCAGAGATTTATCAAGTGCGAAAGTCGCAAAAAAGTCGCATGTCATGAAAAAACTTACTAAATTTACTCCAGCTCAGACATGGAGCAGAAAAAGCCACTACCAAAGCAAAATAAAATAAAAAATTGCTTGCGTGAAAGAAATGTATCAATAGGCTGAAACCAGTTGAAAAATAAGTCGCACATAAGCAAAAAAATTGTAAGAAAAAAAAAAAAAGAAAATAAGGAATACATAAGCAAACATTGATAAATCTCCCCCTTAGAGTCTATAAGCCATATCGGGGCATCTGTCATTAAAGGTAATATTTCAGCCCTATATCATGCTTAGAGCTGCAGACATGAGCAAAAATATTGGAAAATAATATTCAGGGGCACAATGAGGGACCCATAGACTTGCATTGAGGGGGTGTGGCTGTGATGTCACAACCCCCGCTGCCTGAACCCAGCACAAAATATTCAGAGCGCTGGGGCAGTGGAGTACCCTTTTAAGGCTAAAGCGATGTGCTGACTTGATATAAATAAGAACCCTGAGGTCTGATGGGGCAAAGGTGATAAATGATTGCACATCTGATAACTATTACACAGAACTTTAGGGACAGAGGGTGGTGGGCTACATTCTGAACCCTCATCTTGGACATCAACAGAGCTTGTCCTGCTCTTTAGTATTATGCACATTCTTTATGTTTAGCTTATATAATAAAGTATACACCAGTAAAACATTAGTAGCAGATCCTTTGAGTCAATAAAGTTACAAGATGGTAACTTCACTTATCGGCCTTCTTGTTCTTGCACATCCCATAGATGCTCAATCAAATTGAAATCAGGGGAATGTAGTGGCCAAGGTAACGCCATAAACTTCATATTCCGCAAACAATTTCTGAACAATGTTTGTAGTGTGACAGGGCACATTATGTTATTAGATGAGGACTCTGCCATTAAAGGATACAGCTGTTGGATAGGGATGGACATGGTCTACAACAATGCTTAAACCAATACCAGGACCCAAGGTTTACCAGCAGAACATTGTTTAGAGCAACACACTACCTCTCCCCCCTGTGGGCACTGGTGTCGCGGCGGTGGTGGTCGCCGCCCGGTGCTGCGCCATTTTATGCTAGGGACGTTAGGGACCCACTCTAAATAGGTGGCCTTGACGTGGCGAGTGGGCTTGTACTTTTTGATCAAAAATGTATTCTAACAACCTGTTAGTTTTGATATTATGCTGAGAAGCAATCAGATCATTATACAAGATTGTAGATGTGCACCATGTCTGTTTTCTACCTGAATTCACTACCTCTGCAACAGTTTGCCCCATTCCTGCAGTTCACCTATGTGGCCACTTTTACCCAGGTAAGCAATGCACGTGCACCCAGCTATCGTCATGATGTAGAAGAAAACGGGATTCACCGGACTGAGGCAATTTCTTCCATTGCTCCAAGTTCTGGTTCTGATGCTCACATTCCCATTGTAGGCACATTTAGCAGTGGTCAGCATAGGCACTCTGCCCAGTTTACAGCTATTTGTACTACAGTAGTTCTATGGAATTTGGCCAGATGGGCTAGCTTTCACTTCCTAAATTCATTTAAGTTTTGGCATACTGATTTGAGGAAGGGGGAGGCTCCCCCGACACGCGTAATCCCTCTTTTATTGTTTTTATTTTGCTAATTAATAAACCTCCCAGTGTTTTGTATTACCTACATCTCTGGCTATGGTTTGTTACTTTTACGTTTGGAACCAGCAGCCACATCTCAAGGTTTCTTTTGCTGAACTAACACTGCTCTACTCTCAGGAAACAGTCTCACCTCTCCTTCAACCTCAAGCTTAGCAGTTCCGGCTTCTTTGTAACCCCATATTTGAGTTGATACACAAGTTATTACTTGCTGCAAGGTGAGCAGCCATACCTAGGGGTCGCAAAGGACTTGCCACTTCTCTCCCTTTAATTATCCTTACGGTATCACACGAGGCACCCCCTCCGGTCTCTTTGTTTTTTCCTCACCTATAAATGCATTAAAGGGGTACTCCACTGGAAAACATTTTTTTTAATCAACTGGTGCCAGAAAGTCTAAACAGATTTGAAAATGACTTCTATTTAAAAATCTTAATCCCTTCAGTACTTATCAGCTGCTGTATGCTCCACAGGAAGTTCTTTTCTTTTTGAATTAACTTTCTGTATCACCACAGTGCTCTCTGCTGACACCTCTGTTCATGTCAGGAACTGTCCAAAGCAGGAGAGGTTTGCTATGGGGATTTGCTCCTACTCTGGACAGTTCCTAAAATGGACAGAGGTGTCAGCAGAGAGCACTGTGGTCAGACAGAAAGGACATTAAAAAAGAAAAGAACTTCCTCTGGAGCATACAGCAGCTAATAAGTACTGGAAGGATTAAGATTTTTAAATAGAAGTAATTTACAAATCTTTTTAACTTTCTGGCACCAGTTGATTACAATTTTTTTTTCCACTGGAGTACCCCTTTAATGAGCCTTAGCTTATGCCTATGCCAGTTTACCAGTTGTCCTTCTTTGGACTACTTTTGGGAGGTACTAACAACTGTATACCAGGAACACATCACAAGATCTGCTATTATGGAGACTCTTTGCTTTGTGTAGCCATCACTATTTGGCCCTTTAAAGGGGTACTCCGCCCCTAGACATCTTATCCCCTATCCAAAGGATAGGGGATAAGATGTCAGATCGCCGCGGTCCCGCTGCTGGGGACCCCTGGGATCGCCGCTGCGGCACCCCGCTGTCATTACTGCACAGAGCGAGTTTGCTCTGTGCGTAATGACGGGCGATACAGGGGATGGAGCAGCGTGACGTCATGGCTCCTCCCCTCGTGACATCACGGCCCGCCCCCTTAATACAAGTCTATGGCAGGGGCGTGGTGACCGCCACGCCCCCTCCCATAGACTCGTATTGAGGGGGCGGTCCGTGACGTCACAAGGGGCGGGGCCGTGACATAACGATGCTCCGGCCCCTGTATTGCCCGTCATTACGTGCAGAGCGAACTCGCTCTGTGCTGTAATGATAGCGCGGTGCCGCAGCGACAATCCAGCAGCGGGACCGCGGTGATCTGACATCTTATCCCTTATCCTTTGGATAGGGGATAAGATGTCTAGGGGGAGAGTACCCCTTTAAGTCACTTAGATCCTTAGTCTCCCCCATTTTTCCTGCTTTCAACATTCACTTTAAGAACTGTTTGTTCACATGCTATTAAATACATCCGTCTCTTGACAGAAGCCATTGTAACAAGATAATCAATGTTATTCACTTGTCAGAGAGGTTCACGTCACAGCTGATCGGTATATGTCGGAGTGCACAGAAGTATTTTTTCCACTCTGTTGTCGCCAATGCTTTTAACTATTTAATGCCTACAATAAACAGAGCAGTTAAAGGGGTGCACTGTTTTTATTTCACGTTTTTCCAAGCTGTTTGCATCTGTGTCTTCCCCTGCACAAGTTGTCAACAGTTCTTTATAGAAATACAAAGACCTTGAGGAAATCTATTTTACACCTGACTCCACCACTTGTATCAGGAAAAGGATGTGGATGAACAAACAGAAGATTTGTAAAACAGAGTCAACATTATGAACTGAATGCTTGGCTTCCTAGGTACACAGACAGAAGGGTGCTATGGCTGTGCTGGAATGATCTGCAACAGGCTTTTAAAGAGACATGACAAAAGCAAGATTTGAAAGAAAAGTCACATATTGGCCCTGATTTACTAAGAGTGTTGTGTAGGTTTCTTTGTGGGTTTTAATTCCCTACAATTTATTTTTTCACAGTATTTACAGTCATCCCTCAACTTACAATTGCCTCAACATACAATAGTTTCAACATACAATGTTTTTTTCTGGACCATTGTAACTTGAAAGCAGACTCAACATACAATACTACAGACAGTCCAGATTTGCAAAATGTGTCACAACTGGAGGAACTGACCAATCAGAATGGGCATTTTACTGGTAAATCACCTGTATTACTGAAGTGCATGCACTGACTGCTGTCTGGTAGCGCCCCCTACAGTACAGGGAGGAACTACAAGTTCTGTACCACTCTTTACCTGTGCCAGGGTTATTTGCTCCTTTGGACACCAAGTAAGGGCGGCTCCATTTGGGACACTGTGTGCACTGTATAGGACCCTGAAGAAGCTCCTGTCCTCTACATAAACCATTTTTTCCCAACCAGGGTGCCTCCAGCTGTTACAAAACTACAACTCCCAGCATGCCCGGACAGCCAACGGCTGTCCGGGCATGCTGGGAGTTGTAGTTTTGCAACAGCTGGAGGCACCCTGATTGGGAAACACTGACATAGACAGTGATATTCAGCTTCCAGCAGATCTTTCTTTTATATGTAAGGACTTGCTTTATCTGTATTAGTTATCTACTTATTTTTCTTTAATCCTCACTTTTCCTATTTTTGGATGCCATTTTGGGGGCTTTAGAACCAATTACCAGGTTTCCATAGAGTGGAACATACAATGGTTTCAACATACAATGGTCGTCCTGGAACCAATTAATATTGTAACTTGAGGGACCCCTGTACTAATGTTTCCCGTTTTCCACTTTTCCCTACATTTTATTTTTTTATTTTTTTTTTTTTACACATGCTCTGATCTGTGGGGTTTTCCTCAGCTCAAATCCACCACATTTTCTGTGGAAACCTTAGTAAATATGTTGGGTTTTTGTGACACGCCTCCTTTTGATGGCCACGCCCTTTTCCCCATGTTTTCTAAGTAAAATGGAGAGATGGAAAGGTTTTTTCCAATTTTGGCACAGACATGATTCCTGGCACACTGCGCCAGAATCTGGCACACAACCCGGCAAAACATGTCGGGTTTACAATAGTAAATCAGGGCCATTATCTTCACGAAACCTATGGATGATCAATTGGTAAGGCAGTTCATGAACTAGTTCCATCCTGGTAAAACTCACTTTCTGTAGTTGTATAAATATTCACCATGCTTCTTGCATTGCTAACATTGCTAGACTTTGATAGAACCACATCCTCAGGGTTATCATCAGCGCTCTGGCCTACAGAAGAAACAAAAGATGTAGATCATGATCAGTATAATATACTGTAGTTACATAGATAAATAAAAATAGGCATAAGACCATCAAGGTCATATATAGGAAGGCACAAAACTCTTAGGGTATGTTCACACTGCGGAATTCCGCGAGTAAAAGTCCGCACAGTGAACATTACCATCAGTGTGAATGGGTCCTCCGCGAGACCCGTTCACACTGTGGAATTTCAGCGATAGACAATTCCGCCGCTGAAATTGTTCTGCGCAAAGAAAGAACACGTTGATTCTTTGCGCGGAAGTCCGTGAGCACTGCATAGCCGTCAATGGTGACGGCGCAGTGCCGCGCGGTCCTGCCGCTGGCTGCCAGTCTGAATCTCCGGTCGCTGAATCCTTATGAGGGAGATACCAACTGCCCCATTTTAGGAGAAAAATTCCTTCCTGAATTCCTGTCTCCAGAGATCTAGTAACCATTACTCCCCTCTTCTTTACGGAAAAAAAAAATAAAGCATGCTTAGCCTAGCCGAGGGTGCATGCTTATAGTGGAATTGTAAGGAATTATTGTCAACTGAACAAGTGTACATTTAAAGAATATGCCCAGTTTAAGATATTAGGCCCCCACACAGAGGACAACAGTCTAGTCTACCCCTAATGTTTGGTGGAAAAATTTCAATCAGGAAAACCTTGTTAAAGGAGAACTCCAGAATATAAAAATTGTAGCCCATAGTGCCAGCAGAAAAAAAATAAAGATATACATACCTTCCTTCGCTCCCCCGTGCCCTCCGGTAACCGGCTCCGGTCTCCGCCACGATCCTCTTCCTGGTTGCTGGTGGTCAGCGAGTCATACTGCGCTCAGCCAATCACCGGCCACAGCGAAGTCCTGACTCGGCCGGCGATAGGCTGAGTGGCAGTGTGAGAACGCTTCAAGCTTCTTCACTTCACCGGGGCCGAAAACGTCACACTGCTGCTCAGCCTATCGCCGGCCAAGTCGGGACTTCGCTGTGGCCGGTGATTGGCTGAGTGCAGTATGACTCGACGACCACCGGCAACCAGCAAGAGGATCGCGGCGGAGACCAGAGACGGTTACCGGAGGCCCTGGGGGAGCGATGGAGGGTATGTGCATTTTTATTTTTTTTACTGCCGGCAGTATGGAGGACAATTTTTATATTCTGGAGTTCTCCTTTAAGTTTCCATTGTTTTATAAGCAAAATCTAGATTACTATTTGCATCTACTATTTCAAAAATCTATTTTGGTATGTCTAAAATGTATTAAAAAAGAAAAATAAATAATAATCTTCAGTTCTAAAAACATATATATATTTTTTACATTTATATAAAAAGCACCAAAAGTGCTTCTACCCTGTCCACATATGGTCTTGCCAAAGTAAAATTGTAGTGTCAGTAAATTGTGGGGTCCTAGTGATCAGTACACCTATTATTATGGAGACATCATGGTTGTCACTGTTCGGGGGTTCTGTGGCTATTATTATAGGGGCATTGTGGCTGGCTCTGTTATGGAAACATTGTATGGCTCCCACATTGGTGCTTTAGATAAGCTACTATGACTAGGGGCATTTATTTGCCGATATCACGTCTAACATTTCTACTTTCTTAAAATGCATAGGAGTGGGGAATAAACAGACTCATTATAGCATGGCATTGCTACAGGGAGTATTTCTTTCCAAAGTAAATATATGCTATATATAAGATCTACCAAGATCTGAGAAAACCCAGTTCAGAAGTAAAACATTGACCAGTACAATACAAACAGTTATACCATTTTCTGTTTCCAATGGTGCATGTCTCGTTGTGTCTCCGTCTTTGGATTTTTGGTCTGAACCTTCGTGGTCTTCATCAGAAGACACTGTATCGATTAGAATCTGAACCCTGCTATAGAGGGACTCTGTTACTTCCGGTTTGCTGTGTGGGACAATGATTTCCTCGACAGAGTTTGTTACCTCTGGCACAGAAATAGTTGGTTGCTTGTCCTTCTGAGAAGAAGTAGGATCAACTTTATTTTCCTTGACCACTGAAGAAGCTCTGACTGGAAGCTTTGATTTCTTAGAAGAGCGGTTAACTCCGCTGCTGTCCTCACTGTGTGAGGTTGTCCCATTACTTTCTGATACAGAGACACTTCTAGAATTGGATGAACCCTTGCTTTTGGCATAAGTTGACCTTGGTACTGAAGATGGGGTTTTTCTATGTGGAACTACATGAACCATTTCATCTTCACTAGAGGAAACAACTTGAGGTCTTTGTGAGAAATACTTCAATCGATGTGCAAACTCCGGTACAGATCTCTCCTCATTATTAACTTTTGTTGTGGATTGTATAGGAACTGAGTGGTTTGACATTGCAGACTCATCTATGTTCTGTGTATCTTGTGATTCCTCTTCTAAATGGCCAGGACCCGCATTCCCTGAATTCCCTGCTCCTTTTTCCCAAAATTTTCTTAGAGACATAAATTGGCCTTTGTCTAGTGCGGGCTCTTGTTCTCCTTGAATTTCTTTCATTGAATGAACTTCAAAGTTTGTTTTGACATTTTTAGGCAACTCTGTTTCTGGGGAAGATAATCCGGACTGTGATAATTTTTCTGTCCTCTTAGACGTGATGCTTGAATGATCCTCTTGTGGAGAAATGTCAGTCTTTAAAACGTCTCGACTTGTTTTTCTTTTGACTGGTATCTTACTTGGGCTTACATTTTCTTCGGTTAGACTTCTCTCGGGAAAATATATTTTTCTGGCAGGAGGAACAGGTTTTGATATTGAATTCTTCCTTTGTGCACTGTCCTGTAACAAATTACTTCCACATTCACCTAAGAGAATACAAAACAATACAAAATCATAAAACTAACAAAATAAACCAATACACATTTTATTGTGCATTTACTATACAATATATAACACACAAGAAAATCATATGCCATAAAAATGGCCAGTGTTGCCAACCCATCAGAGCTCTCACTGAGTGACTTGGTATTGTTACTAGTGTTGAGCGGCATAGGCCATATTCGAATTCGCGAATATTCGCGAATATATGGACGAATATTCGTCATATATTCGCGAATATTCGCATATTCGTTATATTCTCGTTTTATTTTCGCATATGCGAAAATTCGCGTATGCGAAAATTCACATGTGAATATTAGCATATACAAAATTAGCATATGCGAAAATTCGCATATGCTAATTTTCGCATATGCGAATTTTCGCATGCCAGTCTCACACAATTGTATTACAGCCTTCTTTACACCACACAAGCTGGAAGCAGAGAGGGGTGATCACTGTGATGTGTACTGTGAAAAAAAAAAAAAAACGACGAATATTCGTAATTACGAATATATAGCGCTATATTCGCAAAATTCGCGAATTCGCGAATATGCGATATTCGCGAATAATATTCGAATTGCGAATATTCGTGAGCAACACTAATTGTTACGCCGAGCGCTCCAGGTTCCCGCTCCTCCCCGGAGCGCTCGCAGTGTTCTCCTGTTCGCAGCACCCCGGTCAGACCCGCTGACCGGGAGCGCTGCGATAATGTCCCTAGCCGTGATGCGATCCGCGATGCGGGACGCGCCCGCTCGCGATTCGCATCCTGGCCCGCTTACCAGACTCGTTCCCCGTCTGTGCTGTCCCGGCGCGCGCGGCCCCGCTCTCTAAGATTTAAAGGGCCAGTGCACCAATGATTGGTGCCTGGCCCAATCAGTCTAATTAGCTTCCACCTGCTCCCTGTCTATATAACCTCACTTCCCCTTCCCTTCCTTGCCGGATCTTGTTGCCATTGTGCCAGTGAAAGCGTTCCTTGTGTATCCCAAGCCAGTGTTCCTGACCTCTTGCCGTTGCCCCTGACTACGATCCTTGCTGCCTGCCCTGACCTTCTGCTACGTCCGACCTTGCTCTTGCCTAATCCCTTGTACCACGCCTATCTCAGCAGTCAGAGAGGTTGAGCCATTGCCGGTGGATACGACCTGGTTGCTACCGCCGCTTTGCGGCGGGCTCTGGTGAATACCAGTAGTGACTTAGAACCGGTCCACCGGCAAGGTCCGCGCCAATCCCTCTCTGACACAGAGGATCCACCTCCAGCCGGCCGAATCCTGACAGGTATAACTCCCTCCAGCATGCTATCTATCTTATCTACATAAAACAGTTAGCTAATACTTTGCTTCTTTTATCTTTCACTGGTCCCAAGTTACATCCCGTATTATAGCCTAAAGATGCATTCACAGTTCTGCTGGTAACACTCCTGATGCTTGTCATCACATACCCCTGACAGCTTGTGACAATAATGACATGTTCTCTGCAGCTCTATATTCTGAGAAATTAACTTTCCCACATTAGATTACTGTACAGTTCACTGTATAAATCACACTTCCCAAAATGCAAACACCCAGGTACTGAACAAGCAACGAGTACCAAGAGATCCTAAGAGAGGATAAGCAGTAAAATACTGGACTACCCCTCCAATTTTGTAGAGTGTTAGCAGATTCTCACGGCATATTGTTGTTGCACTCAGGCTCTTATTTTCTATGATAAGGAACATTTAAATCGGTATTCCAGCCCCAGAATTTTTTTCTGGCTGAATGGAACTACAATATTTAGCAAAAATACAATATTAATATAGAAGATGGTTTGGCTTTTATATATAAGTAATATAACCATGCCATTCTGAAAGATAATATGTGCATACAGGGTTGATTGGAGGCAGTAAGTGTCCCACTTACAAATTTAAAGGAGTACTCCACTGCCCCAGCGTTCTGAATATTTTGTTCCAAACGGTGGGTGCGGGCTGCAGGAGTCGTGATGTCATGGCCACGTCCCTTGTGACGCCCCACCCCCTCAGTGCAAGTCTATGGCAGGGGAAGTGGCAGCTGCAATGCCCCCTTCCATAGATTTGCATTGAGGTGGCGTGGCATCACGAGGGGTGTGGCCATGACATCACGACTCTTGCAGCCCGCACCCACCGTTTGGAACAAAATATTCCGAACGCTGGGGCAGTGGAGTACTCCTTTAATAGCATATGTACCAAAAAGTTACCGTAGTAAGCAGACTATGTAAATATATGGCAGATATAAGGATGTTTCATAAATGTTACCTTCTTCAGGAAAGTTTCTAGTTTCAGAAGATGGGGATGGCTCTTCATCAATTATACTGTCTGTTTTATTGTCATTCAGGGTTCTCTGTAAATTATCAGAACAAAAATATTGACAAGGGCACCTGGACAAGTAGCAGGTAGACACTGGTAGAGCTAGTATTTCCTGAAATCTTAAATATCTGGATGCACTTTTATTGTGATCATTGGAGAAAAAAGAGCTTAAAGGGGTACTCCGGTGAAAAACATTTTTTTTTTTAATCAACTGGTGGCAGAAAGTTAAACAGATTTGTAAATTACTTCTATTAAAAAAACTTTACCCTTCCAGTACTTTTTAGCAGCTGTATGCTACGGGGGAAATTGTTTTATTTCTGAATTTCTTTTTTGTCTTGACCACTGTGCTCTCTGCTGACACCTGATGCCGTATTAGGAACTGTCCAGAGCAGGAGAAAATCCCCATAGCATACATATGCTGCTCTGGACAGTTCCTGACACTGACAGGTGTCAGAAGAGAGCACTGTGGACAAGACAAAAAATAAATTAAAAAAGAAAACAATTTCCTCCGCAGCATACAGCTGCTAATAAGTACTGGAAGGGTAAATATTTTTATGAAGAAATTTACAAATATGTTTAACTTTCTGGCAACAGTTGATTTAAAATAATTTCAACCGGAGTACCCCTTTAAGAGTTGTGTTAAGTTAATAATGTATGGCTGCAGTCTTCAAACACAGCACCACACATGTCCACAGGATATGTGTGTTATTATAGCAAGTTCATATCAATGGTTAGACCAGTACATGAAGGGTTACCGTTAAGGCAATCCAAAAATACCCTTGTTTCCCATATACCAAAACCCCATTAGCATTATTGATTGAACTACACCCGTCATATATTAAAAGCCTAGTGCTATAGTTCCCTATTGAAGTGCGATGTGATGATATGATAGGTTGGGTCGATTGGCCTCACCAATGTCACAATGTCACACACTAGCCATGTGCACCTGCAGTATATATACAGCTTACTATGCCCTGCATTACTCAGCATTTTGCCACAACACAGTGGCTTTGTCAAGAGACACGTGGCACATGACACTTCAATAGGAACTGTAGCACTAGGCTTTTAATATATGAGTTGTGTGGAGTTTGTTCAATAAAACCTATGGGTTTTGGTATATAGGAAACAAGGGTATTTTAGGATGGCTTTATTGGTAATCTATAGGTTAAAGAAGAAATCCAGTACAAGACAACTTATCCCCTATTCCCAGGATAGGGGATAAGTGTCTGATCGTGGGGGTTCGACCGCTAGGACCCCCCGAAATATCCCATATGGGGCCCTGGCTTGGCCCCAGCTCTGCTCTGCTAAGGTGACTTTTGCACCCAGCATTGACATAGGGAGAAACACCCCACCCCTCCATTCACCCCCTTGTGTGTCCCCGCCTCTTCCATAGAAATCAATGGAGGGGGGGGGTGTTTCGACCAGCGTCAGTGCTGGATGCAAAACATAATTTCTACAAGCAGAGGCGAGGCCGAGCTGGGGCCCCCTATGGGGGATCGTGAGGGTCCCATCGCTTGGAACCATCCACGATCAGACACTTATCCCCTATCCTGTGGATAGGCCCCATTCACTTCTGCTGAGGTGAGCTGCAAAACCAGTAACACATGCTGGTCAAGTGTAGCACTGAAGTCAATGAAATCTGCTGTGGATTTTCTGCTGGAGAAAAACTGCTGCGGCCTAAACCCGCCACAAGAAACTCGCAGAAGATACGGCTGTGTGAACGTACCCTTAGAAGGGCACTAAGTCTACAAATAGAAAGTAGTCTAGATTCAAAGGATTTTCCTAAAGGGGAGGGAAAAGGAGGGAGACATATGTATGCCTCCTGGTACAAAACCAGATTTATTTAGTTTAGATTTTTTGGACTACAATATGGAACAAGACAAGATTAGGGAAGAGGAAGAGGCCAAGGTAAATATAGATATACATTTTTAGAGGCTTTTATTTGTGTATTTCTTAACTGTAGAATCTTTCTCATACAAGTAAAATGAAAAAAAAAAACATGAACGCCCAGACATACAGATGACCTGGTGTGACCAATAGGTGCATGTACAACAACTATAGTCACTCATTTTTGTCTATTATACTATAAAGGTGTATATGAAAATTATTCATATAGTCAAAGATTCTTGTCCTATAATTACTAACCTTTTCTGGTTCATACTGGGTGGATAATTCAGGTAGTGAAGATGAATGTACCCTTAGATGAGGCACACTGGCAGTCCTATCATAGTTACCTTCCATGGCACTGCAATGAAAAAGTATGAACAATGATTATTGATTCCTAGATGAGATATAGAGTTAAATGACACCATGATACTCTCCTAATGTCCATCTTGTCCATTCAGCCCTGCAAGATCTATAACGAGCTATGCTCTACATTTCAAGCGTACATGGTGCACATACAGTGACTGTGTCCCCACCCACTGACCACTAGTGTTTGTTGTAATGCCGTGCTTCTTAAATTGCGAAGTGGGCCGCCCCTGGTTGTTGGTGAGAAGCAGCTTGGAAGGCAGTCTATACAAAAGTAGATGTGGGTAGCAATAATTCTGACAATTATTATGTGTTACTGTTCTAATGGAGTCAGTAGAGAAAATCTGAGATAAACTGAGGTACCGTATATACTCGAGTATAAGCCGAGTTTTTCAGCATGATTTTTCGTGCTGAAAACGCCCCCTTCGGCTTATACTCGAGTGAACTCTCCGCCTGTCAATCCCTTTCAGTGGTCTTCAACCTGCGGACCTCAAGATGTTACAAAACTACAACTCCCAGCCGATGGCTGTCCGGGCATGCTGGGAGTTGTCGTTTTTCAACATCTGGAGGTCCGCAGGTTGAAGACCACTGATTGAAGGGTTGACAGGCGGTGATGATGAAGGGGGGGGGGGTTTGGATGATGACAAGGTGATCATGACAGGGGTCTGGATGATGGGGGTCTGGATGATGACAGGGTGATGATGACGGGGGTTTGGATGATGACGGGGTCTTGATGATGATGGGGGTCTGGATGATGACAGGGTGATGATGACGGGGGTCTGGATGATGACAGGGTGATGATGACGGGGGTCTGGATGATGACAGGGTGATGATGACGGGGTCTGGATGATGACAGGGTGATGATGACGGGGGTCTGAATGATGACAGGGTGATGATGACGGGGGTCTGGATGATGACAGGGTGATTATGACGGGGGTCTGGATGATGAAAGGGTGATGATGACGGGGGTCTGAATGATGACAGGGTGATTCTGACAGGGGTCTGAATGATGACAGGGTGATGATGACGGGGGTCTGAATGATGACAGGGTGATGATGACGGGGGTCTGGATGATGACCGGGTGATGATGGCGGGGGTCTTGATGATGACGGGGGTGCTAATGACGGGGATCTGAATGATGACAGGGGGGGGATGATGTATTTCCCACCCTAGGCTTATAGTCGAGTCAATAACTTTTCCTGGGTTTTTGGGGTAAAATTAGGGGCCTCGGCTTATATTCAGGTCGGCTTATACTCGAGCATATACGGTAAGTGTTAAAAATGTTGGCCTAGACAAAGCCATAGGTGAAGTCCAGGTACCACCACGTTCTGGCTGATGAGGCCCCAATAGAACAATACTGATCATAACTTTATAATGCACCATATATGATAGACATTTACACGAACATGTCACCAAGTGGGACTATACTACCCACACTGCCTTTATGTTCCTATAGTTCTATGCTTACATTCAGGAGTGTACAGAAAAAATAGGTACCATACTATGTTGTGCTGGTTGACACCTCACCCATTCATGTGACAAAAAGGTGCTTTGTAGGAGAAAAGAGTAGCATGACCCATTGTCTAGTTCCCCGCTCCACATTCTTGTTACATAACTTTGGATTCATAAAAGCTCCACAGGCCCCAGAGCAACTGGATGGTATCCACCCGCTTCATTTACATGGGTTATACCATGAAGACATCATAGGCTGTGTTCCTCTATCCGTGTTTTATTTGGACGATCACTCATCTGACAGCTGCTGCAGGTGTATTTGCCTTGGCTTAGTCCAGTCATGGGATATCCTGGCAGAATCAGCTATAGCTCTGTTTTGAAAGGAGCTTCTTCTGATCAGACAACCCCATTAATGTGCAATGTAAAGACCGTTGAAAAGGAAATCTACATTAATACACTGTTGCTTCTAACTCTTGGATTATCAAAGACCCAGCAAAGGACATATATTTAATAATTTTTATAAGATAAATTATTTTTCAAGAAGCTATCCAGGAATAAAAAAACTGAGCTAATTTCTTCCAAAAACAGCACCACCCCTGTCCACCATGGAATTGCAGTTTAGTTCCATTGAAGTGAATTGAGATAAGGTTTAATACCACACGCAACCTGAGGACAGGGGTAGCAATGCTTTTAGAAGACATTAGCTCTGTTTTTCTATTCCTGGACAACCTCTTTAAAGACCAGGCCTTGTTAAATTTGGTATTTTCATGTGCAATTACCTCGGTTGTCCCTGAGAGTCAAGCTCCGCTTGTGTGGATAGATTCCGTATTGCTTCTCTGAAATCATCTCCTTTTCCATTCCTTACACCTGATCATGATGTAAATGCGGGTAACACATTAATAATTAATTTATAACAATTCATATAAAAAGATCAAAACAAATTATGATTTTTTTCTTCTACAGATCAATGAACATTGGGTACAACAATATAACAGTGACCCTCTCTTTAGTCGTGGCGCCAAAGTTTGACCATGAGATGTGTTAACTTTATTAACCCATGAATTTTTTAAGCGCTGCAAACCGAGGGGGAATATAGGCAATTTAATTAGTGTAAGAACAAACTATTGGGGATTTCATAGTATGGTACCTAGAAAGCTAGCTCTGCACAGTACGGCTGGGTTCACACCACGTTTTTCAAAAATGGTTACCGTATACGGTTTTCCGCTAAAAAACGTATGGCAAAAACCGTATGCAACCGTATACAACCGCATGACTCCAAATTAAAACGTATACGGTTTATACTGACTGAAGAGCAGAGGAGAAGCAGGTCCTTCTTGTAGCTCAACTCTGCAGACAATGGCCAGACAGGGCGTTTCCAGAGGAAGGGGGATGTCTGGGATGAATTCTAGAAAGATCTGCGCTTGTGTCAACTCCAAAAACGGATTAGAAAAACCGTGTGCAACCGTATTCTGCGATTCTGTGTACGGTTCTCATAGACAACAATGTTAAAAGAACCGCATACGGTTCGCATACGGTTTTCCAACCGGAGGCAAAAACATGGTCAACAGCGTTTTTGCCTACGGTTGAAAAATCGGCAAAACCGTATCCGAGGCAAAACGGATGCAACCGTACACAACATTTGGAATACGGTTTACAATGCATTCTCTATGCATACGGTTTAGGATACGGTCGGATACGTTTTTTTGCGGAAAACCGTAAACGGTTACCATATTTGAAAAACGTGGTGTGAACCCAGCCTAATGGAGATAAAACCACCCGAGACCTTCAGGTGCTCTAGATATTAAACTATAACTACCCTAGGACACTATGCATAATGGAGATCAATATTCCCCCTTTACCTAGTCTAGACCTTTACAAATATTCAGCACTAAGAGCTAAGCCATTCTAAAACTCGTAAAAAAAAAATACTTTTATGTACCTTTTATGTATCCTAATTGGGTCTCTTAGTTTTCTACCTCTGGTCTTGTGAAAAACTGCGGCTGCATCTTCCTCCTCCTTTCTCTATTTGCTGTTCAACTATTTATTAATATTTTTATATTGATTTACTCTGCAGTTTAAACAGTATGTGTGAACATACACTTACATGTCTAAACATTTCAAGAGGCTACAGACAGGGAAGGCAGAACTATAGGAAAGATGGCAATATATTTCATAGCTTCAAATATCTACAGGTATACAAATAGGTACACTTTAAATATTTACTCTTCTATTTTATTATGCTGAAAATTCATATAGAACTAAACTTTTTTTTTTTTTTATAGTTTTAACAGTTTTCAGGAAAGATGCATGAACCTATATAGCAGCCAATTATAAGAGGAGTTATTTCCAGCTTTCCGGGGTTACTAAGTGACAAATCTGTCTTCTTACGTTACATTATTAAAGAATGGGGTATACACTGCATAGTTAGGTACCTAGAAGTCTGGGAAACCTGAGTGACATTCCCTATGGATGCTGTAATGGAGGCCATATACAATGGCACACATAGAAGAGTGGTGGCCCTATAACAAAGATCAAACTAAGAACACCATAATGTTATTTGGTTTTACCACCCAGGTCAGAACAACCTGGTGTTCATTTTCTCCTTTTTCCTAAAAGGGGTACACCGCCCCTAGACATCTTATGCCCTATCCAAAGATGTCTGATCGTGGGGGTCCCGCTGCTGGGGACCCCTGTGATCTCCCTGCTGCACCCGGCGTTCGTTTAGAGCGTCGGGTTCAGGGCCATCACGCCCCCTCCCATAGACTTGCATTGAGTGGGCATGGTCATGACATCACAAGTATCTGCCGCGCATAGCCAGTCATCCGGCACAGAGCAAGTTCGCTTCATGCACCAGATGTCTGGAATGCCACAGCCGAGATCACAGGGGTCCCCGAGATAAGATGTCTAGGGGCGGAGTTCCCCTTTAAGTCTTAAGCTGGCTATTCACATAAGATAAAGGTAAGCTAAAATGGCCGATTTTGCCAAACAGTCTTCTGTAAATGACAAATTAACAATCATTCACGATGGCCGACAGCAGGCTCATGTGATCGCAAAGGTGGATTTTTTTAACACAAGTAAGATGAAAATACAAAAAAACATTGCATGGCATGATTGGATGGATTCGGTCAATGATTTGGACTTATGTGGACAGTTTTTTTTTTTTATAACCACAGTGATCTGCCAGTTTAGTCTTGTAAGTTGCTGAAACAAATATTCATACAAATGATCCCATAGGACTCTGGTCACGCTGTGGATAATTAAAGTTCCATGTATAAGTCTAAACCAATTCCTTGCTAGTAGGGAGTCTATAGATGGGAGTCCAGCATAGACATCAACCAGTAGCAAAGGGGGGGGGGGGGGGGGGGACACCAACTACGGCAGGGCTTCCATTTAACAAATGCCTCATAGCAGTCTGGCCTACCTCTATGGTATATACACTTTTCATATTGGTTGTCTCAATTTTATTTGAAAGAAACGTAACTGGGAAACTGGTTAGTAAAATGTTCACAACTTTGGCAGAAACACTTTTTAAAGGGGTATTCCCATCTTTGGCATTTTTGTTGTACCAATGGCTGTGCTAAAAATGCTTCATCTTTGAAGATTTTCTGGGACCCTCACCCAGGAGTAAAATGAGGGTTCAGTGACTCCCATTCACCGATCCCTAGCTGCCATTCTCTTTACACTACATTAGAATGGTGACATTGCTCTCAATTCTAATAAAACACTAGGAATACATATATACTGTGTGGAGGATTTCTGCTTTCTGTATAGGTAAGTAGTGAGCGCAGTTTTTCATATGTAATTATATCCGAGTCATATGCGAAACTGTCAGATTTGTATGTGTGCACAGAAACATGTATAAAAGCTAAGATTTGCAGTATGCAAGGATTTACCATGAGTGTGCTGAACATTTTCATACATTGCAGCATAACAGAAATATGAGTGTGTCTTACAGGCCCATATATCATCACTCTGTCAGTGTGTTACAATGATGCAGATAGAGCCTGACACGTAACCACTGAAGCTAATCCACTCCAGGACTTTGGTTTAACAACTTCCTGTTTAGTGAAAAAGTCACCTGATATGGGCAAACATAGGAGGAGGCTAACAAATATAATATAGCAGCAAGGGACTGTTTGCATTGGCACAGGCCCCGTCTGAACTGGGAACTATTACTGGAAAGGAATTGAAACTAAAACTGGTACTCTTTGTGGCACTCTTTCTGAGGTATACAGCAATGGCCTGACTTCATTAAGTAAGCACTGCAAAATAAAAAGAGGAATAATAATGTGGTATGGCGGGGTGTGAGGTGCAGGGCAGATGTAATTACCCTAGGGGCAGATGGCATTAACCACTTATGTTCATGACGC
This sequence comes from Hyla sarda, assembly GCF_029499605.1. NCBI lineage: Eukaryota > Metazoa > Chordata > Amphibia > Anura > Hylidae > Hyla > Hyla sarda. Next base: position 101,993,548 of record NC_079197.1, on the reverse strand, counting down.
CAGAGCATGGTTTATCCTTAACCACCCAAAGGTATACTGCTGGATCCTGGGCTAGGCACAGGGGCAATGAAGACACCGACGCCAAGTTATGGACAACGGTAGCTTTACTGAGGGTAGACAGTTGGAACAATCTATGCAGTACAGCCAGGGCCCACGGAGGTGACCAGTGACACAGAGGCCTCGCAAGCTTGCTGGGACGGGAGAATTTAGTGCAGGACACGCTGGGTATACAGATGACTGACTTGTGACTGACATGACGGTGACTTTAGCTTACTTGCACTTGACTTGTGGCTGCAGGACTTGACTTGAGGCCTCCACTACTCTGGACACACACACTAGGCACAACTTTACTGGACCTCAGCAGGAAGCAGGAGAGTGAAGCTACCCAGGGCTTATATGGGGGAGACTAGTAGGGAGCCCATAGGTAACCTTTGGGGTCAGCTGGTCACTAGTACCTCCTGGGTAACAACCACATGGTACATTTAAGTTACAGCATAACACATCTTTTAATATACAACATATATACAAATGGGGAAATAACTACAGGGGGCCCTGGGACACTGAGGGACACTGCCTGACAGGGCAGGAAAGGTACAGGGCAACGCCATCCCGTACTGGGCCACCAGAATAACAAGGAGCACGTTCCATAGTAGCAGTCCCTATAGAACATAAACAAGTAAAACCTATACAGGGCTCCCTACGGTAACAGCAACTTTAGGTCTCTCCACCCCAAATAAGGAGACAAGTACTATAAATTATGCTTTGCAGTTGGTGACTCGCGTTGGAGTCCAATAACATCTTGCATAATTTTTTCACGCTCAGGTCCTTGATTTTTTTTTTGAGTCTGAACGCTGATGTGCCTTTAGTCTAGCTTTTTGGGCATATTGATCATGGGTGTAACAACCTGGAGAGCAGGCATAACAAGCACCCAATAACTAAGCAGCCCAAATTACACTTAGATATGGGGTTAGTGGTGACTATGGAACAAAGAGCACAAAGATTTGCATTACTTTTTACAATATTTCTGTGCTGTGACGTCAAGTATTCATTAATATGTTTTTCTGTATGCTGTGAGGTCATAGCACATTATTCCTGTGCAATGGCATTACTACTGTGGACATTACTCCTGTGCACATTATCTCTTTGGAGATTATGCCCATATAGTGACATCACTGTGCACATTATCCCTCTATTGTGATATCACTGTGTGCATTATTCCTGTGTATTAGGGAGACCAATACAGTTGTAGGCCCTTCATGTTCTGAACTTGCTGCTCAATGTGACCATGGTAGAATGGGACCCCATTTAAAGTTTTGATTTGGGGCCCTATAATTATTTGTTACACCTAATTTGATAGTCTTCCATTCTATAAAACATCACTACAACACGAAGTCTAGGGCCTTTATAGGCACTAGTATCCACATTAGACTAAACATAAACTTTATTCACTTAGTCTGTTATCTTTTTAGTAATACGCCTTCCTGGTTAGTGCTTATACACATGTAAAGGATTTCCAAGGTGATCATTTACTGTTTGAAGTAAACATGGATGTTACGCCGAGCGCTCCGGGTCCCCGCTCCTCCCCGGAGCGCTCGCAACATCCTCGCTACTGCAGCGCCCCGGTCAGATCTACTGACCGGGTGCGCTGCGATACCGCCCCCAGCCGGGATGCGATTCGCGATGCGGGTGGCGCCCGCTCGCGATGCGCACCCCGGCTCCCGTACCTGACTCGCTCTCCGTCGGTCCTGTCCCGGCGCGCGCGGCCCCGCTCCCTAGGGCGCGCGCGCGCCGGGTCTCTGCGATTTAAAGGGCCACTGCGCCACTGATTGGCGCAGTTGGTCTAATTAGTGTGTTCACCTGTGCACTCCCTATGTATACCTCACTTCCCCTGCACTCCCTCGCCGGATCTTGTTGCCATTGTGCCAGTGAAAGCGTTTCCTAGTGTCTTCCTAGCCTGTGTTCCAGACCTCCTGCCGTTGCCCCTGACTACGATCCTTGCTGCCTGCCCCGACCTTCTGCTACGTCCGACCTTGCTCTTGTCTACTCCCTTGTACCGCGCCTATCTTCAGCAGTCAGAGAGGTTGAGCCGTTGCTAGTGGATACGACCTGGTTACTACCGCCGCTGCAAGACCATCCCGCTTTGCGGCGGGCTCTGGTGAATACCAGTAGTAACTTAGAACCGGTCCACTAGCACGGTCCACGCCAATCCCTTTCTGGCACAGAGGATCCACCTCCTGCCAGCCGAATCGTGACAGTAGATCCGGCCATGGATCCCGCTGAAGTTCCACTGCCAGTTGTCGCCGACCTCACCACGGTGGTCGCCCAGCAGTCGCAACAGATAGCGCAACAAGGCCACCAGCTGTCTCAACTGACCGTGATGCTACAGCAGCTACTACCACAGCTTCAGCAATCATCTCCTCCGCCAGCTCCTGCACCTCCTCCGCAGCGAGTGGCCGCTTCCGGCCTACGACTATCCTTGCCGGATAAATTTGATGGGGACTCTAAGTTTTGCCGTGGCTTTCTTTCGCAATGTTCCCTGCACTTGGAGATGATGTCGGACCAGTTTCCTACTGAAAGGTCTAAGGTGGCTTTCGTAGTCAGCCTTCTGTCTGGGAAAGCTCTGTCATGGGCCACACCGCTCTGGGACCGCAATGACCCCGTCACTGCCTCTGTACACTCCTTCTTCTCGGAAATTCGAAGTGTCTTTGAGGAACCTGCCCGAGCCTCTTCTGCTGAGACTGCCCTGCTGAACCTGGTCCAGGGTAATTCTTCCGTTGGCGAGTACGCCATCCAATTCCGTACTCTTGCTTCCGAATTATCCTGGAATAATGAGGCCCTCTGCGCGACCTTTAAAAAAGGCCTATCCAGCAACATTAAAGATGTTCTGGCCGCACGAGAAATTCCTGCTAACCTGCATGAACTCATTCATCTAGCCACTCGCATTGACATGCGTTTTTCCGAAAGGCGTCAGGAGCTCCGCCAGGATATGGACCTTGTTCGCACGAGGCGTTTTTTCTCCCCGGCTCCTCTCTCCTCTGGTCCTCTGCAATCCGTTCCTGTGCCTCCCGCCGTGGAGGCTATGCAAGTTGACCGGTCTCGCTTGACACCTCAAGAGAGGACACGACGCCGCATGGAGAATCTTTGCCTGTACTGTGCCGGTACCGAACACTTCCTGAAGGATTGTCCTATCCGTCCTCCCCGCCTGGAAAGACGTACGCTGACTCCGCACAAAGGTGAGACAGTTCTTGATGTCAACTCTGCTTCTCCACGCCTTACTGTGCCTGTGCGGATATCTGCCTCTACCTTCTCCTTCTCTACTATGGCCTTCTTGGATTCTGGATCTGCAGGAAATTTTATTTTGGCCTCTCTCATCAACAGGTTCAACATCCCGGTGACCAGTCTCGCCAGACCCCTCTACATCAATTGTGTTAACAATGAAAGATTGGACTGTACCGTGCGTTACCGCACGGAGCCCCTCCTAATGTGCATCGGACCTCATCACGAAAAAAATTGAGTTTTTGGTCCTCTCCAATTGCACTTCCGAAATTCTCCTTGGACTACCGTGGCTTCAACGCCATTCCCCAACCCTTGATTGGTCCACAGGAGAGACCAAGAGCTGGGGTACTTCTTGTTTCAAGGACTGTCTTAAACCGGTTCCCAGTACTCCCTGCCGTGACCCTGTGGGTCCCCCTGTAACCGGTCTCCCTAAGGCTTATATGGACTATGCTGACGTATTTTGCAAAAAACAAGCTGAGACTTTACCTCCTCACAGGCCTTATGACTGTCCTATTGACCTCCTCCCGGGCACTACCCCACCCCGGGGCAGAATTTATCCTCTGTCCGCCCCAGAGACTCTTGCTATGTCTGAATACATCCAGGAAAATTTAAAAAAGGGGTTTATCCGTAAATCCTCCTCTCCTGCCGGAGCTGGATTTTTCTTTGTGTCCAAAAAAGATGGCTCCCTACGTCCTTGCATTGATTACCGCGGACTTAATAAAATCACGGTAAAGAAACGCTACCCCCTACCTCTTATCTCAGAACTCTTTGATCGCCTTCAAGGTGCCCACATCTTTACCAAACTGGACTTAAGAGGTGCTTATAATCTCATCCGCATCAGGTAGGGGGACGAATGGAAAACTGCATTTAACACCAGAGATGGACACTTTGAGTATCTGGTCATGCCCTTTGGCCTGTGCAACGCCCCTGCCGTCTTCCAAGACTTTGTTAATGAAATTTTTCGTGATCTCTTATATTCCTGTGTTGTTGTGTATCTGGACAATATTCTGATTTTTTCTGCCAACTTAGAAGAACATCGCCAGCATGTCCGCATGGTTCTTCAGAGACTTCGAGACAATCAACTTTATGCCAAAATGGAGAAATGTCTGTTTGAATGTCAATCTCTTCCTTTCCTAGGATACTTGGTCTCTGGCCAGGGACTACAAATGGACCCAGATAAACTCTCTGCCGTCTTAGATTGGCCACGCCCCTCCGGACTCCGTGCTATCCAACGTTTTTTGGGGTTCGCCAATTATTACAGACAATTTATTCCACATTTTTCCACTATTGTGGCTCCTATCGTGGCTTTAACCAAGAAGAATGCCAATCCTAAGTCCTGGTCTCCCCAAGCGGAAGACGCATTTAAACGGCTCAAGTCTGCCTTTTCTTCTGCTCCCGTGCTCTCCAGACCTGACCCATCTAAACCCTTCCTATTGGAGGTTGATGCCTCCTCAGTGGGAGCTGGAGCAGTCCTTCTACAAAAAAATTCTTCCGGGCATGCTGTTACTTGTGGTTTTTTTTCTAGGACCTTCTCTCCGGCGGAGAGGAACTACTCCATCGGGGATCGAGAACTACTGGCCATTAAATTGGCACTTGAGGAATGGAGGCATCTGCTGGAGGGATCAAAATTTCCAGTTATCATTTACACCGATCACAAGAATCTCTCCTATCTCCAGTCTGCCCAACGGCTGAATCCTCGCCAGGCCAGGTGGTCGTTGTTCTTTGCCCGTTTTAACTTTGAAATTCATTTTCGCCCTGCCGACAAGAACATTAGGGCCGATGCTCTCTCTCGTTCCTCGGATGCCTCGGAAGTAGAGGTCTCTCCGCAACACATCATTCCTCCTGACTGTCTGATCTCCACTTCTCCAGTCTCCATCAGGCAAACTCCTCCAGGGAAGACCTTCGTTTCTCCACGCCAACGTCTCGGGATTCTCAAATGGGGTCACTCCTCCCACCTCGCAGGCCATGCGGGCATCAAAAAGTCCTTGCAACTCATCTCTCGTTTCTATTGGTGGCCGACTCTGGAGACGGATGTTGTTGATTTTGTGCGGGCCTGTACTGTCTGTGCCCGGGATAAGACTCCTCGCCAGAAGCCTGCTGGTCTCCTTCATCCTCTGCCTGTCCCCGAACAGCCTTGGTCTCTGATTGGTATGGACTTTATTACAGACTTACCCCCATCCCGTGGCAACACTGTTGTTTGGGTGGTCGTTGATCGATTTTCCAAGATGGCACATTTTATTCCTCTTCCTGGTCTTCCTTCAGCGCCTCAGTTGGCAAAACAATTTTTTGTACACATTTTTCGTCTTCACGGTTTGCCCACGCAGATCGTCTCGGATAGAGGCGTCCAATTCGTGTCAAAATTCTGGAGGGCTCTCTGTAAACAACTCAAGATTAAATTAAACTTCTCTTCTGCTTATCATCCTCAATCCAATGGGCAAGTAGAAAGAATTAACCAGGTCCTGGGTGACTATTTACGGCATTTTGTTTCCTCCCGCCAGGATGACTGGGCAGATCTTCTACCATGGGCCGAATTCTCGTACAACTTCAGAGTCTCTGAATCTTCTGCTAAATCCCCATTTTTCGTGGTGTACGGCCGTCACCCTCTTCCCCCCCTCCCTACTCCCTTGCCCTCTGGTTTGCCCGCTGTGGATGAAGTGACTCGTGATCTTTCCACCATATGGAAAGAGACCCAAAATTCTCTTTTACAGGCTTCATCTCGCATGAAAAAGTTTGCCGATAAGAAAAGAAGAGCTTCCCCCATTTTTGCTCCCGGAGACAAGGTATGGCTCTCCGCTAAATATGTCCGCTTCCGTGTCCCCAGTTACAAACTGGGACCACGCTATCTGGGTCCTTTCAAAATCTTGTGCCAAATTAATCCTGTCTCTTACAAACTTCTTCTTCCTCCTTCTCTTCGTATTCCCAATGCCTTTCATGTCTCTCTCCTTAAACCACTCATCATCAACCGTTTCACTCCCAAACTTGTTTCTCCCACTCCTGTTTCCGGTTCTTCTGACATCTTCTCCGTGAAGGAGATACTGGCCTCCAAGACGGTCAGAGGGAAAAATTTTTTTTTGGTTGATTGGGAGGGCTGTGGTCCTGAAGAGAGATCCTGGGAACCTGAGGACAACATCCTAGACAAAAGTCTGGTCCTCAGGTTCTCAGGCTCCAAGAAGAGGGGGAGACCCAAGGGGGGGGTACTGTTACGCCGAGCGCTCCGGGTCCCCGCTCCTCCCCGGAGCGCTCGCAACATCCTCGCTACTGCAGCGCCCCGGTCAGATCTACTGACCGGGTGCGCTGCGATACCGCCCCCAGCCGGGATGCGATTCGCGATGCGGGTGGCGCCCGCTCGCGATGCGCACCCCGGCTCCCGTACCTGACTCGCTCTCCGTCGGTCCTGTCCCGGCGCGCGCGGCCCCGCTCCCTAGGGCGCGCGCGCGCCGGGTCTCTGCGATTTAAAGGGCCACTGCGCCACTGATTGGCGCAGTTGGTCTAATTAGTGTGTTCACCTGTGCACTCCCTATTTATACCTCACTTCCCCTGCACTCCCTCGCCGGATCTTGTTGCCATTGTGCCAGTGAAAGCGTTTCCTAGTGTCTTCCTAGCCTGTGTTCCAGACCTCCTGCCGTTGCCCCTGACTACGATCCTTGCTGCCTGCCCCGACCTTCTGCTACGTCCGACCTTGCTCTTGTCTACTCCCTTGTACCGCGCCTATCTTCAGCAGTCAGAGAGGTTGAGCCGTTGCTAGTGGATACGACCTGGTTACTACCGCCGCTGCAAGACCATCCCGCTTTGCGGCGGGCTCTGGTGAATACCAGTAGTAACTTAGAACCGGTCCACTAGCACGGTCCACGCCAATCCCTCTCTGGCACAGAGGATCCACCTCCTGCCAGCCGAATCGTGACAATGGAGTATACTTTACTACACCAACATAAGGAATTGCTATTTTTGGCAGGACATTGGCCGACCCTGTTAGATATTCAGATATATCTTGGCACTGTTTGTGTCATTTGCATAATTATTGTAGGTTAAAAACATAAAATAAGGCCTAGTTAAATGGCAGTATTATCCTTTTTCACACTGGCATTCTTTCTGTACTATTGGGTGTTCTGTTGCTTTATGAAGTAGAAAGATCTGTGTCTGCAATTGTATTATTTCTGTCAAAAATACCAGCACCCCATTGTAAACATGATTTATTGGGATTCAGTGTCTTTTTATCAGTTTTATAATATCTGTCATTTACATTTATACTACCCTGTATGCAAAGTGTGAAAATCATCAAGCCCAACAGGACTAAAAATCTAACACATCTAATGGACAAAAAAAAAAGTTGAAAAGAGAGAATCAAGCAAATAACCAAATAAAATATCTTATTCAGAAACCAAAACATAAAAACTTGACACAATGACATCCATAAAACTTACTTTGAGCTGCATTTCGCTTTTTCCGAATGGACGCTCTAAGTAAGTCAGAGCCTTGTAAGTCTTCCTGGAAACGTCGAGACTTGACATCCTGAAACCATTGTCCGGTGACAAATTTTTTCTTTTTTTCATCTTTTAACGATCCTTGGAGACGTCTAGATAAAAAACGAAAAGAAAAAAAAAGAAAGACACACAACTATTTAGCAGCAGAATATATCATAATGGTTCCTCTCATCCATATCAATATTTAAATTCACTCTATTCTACAATTATGTAAATGGGCATGTTATACAATATTATCACAGTACTGTATAATAAAGAATGTGCCAGTTGCATTTTTTTTAAAGTAGTACCTGACTTTGACTGATACATAGTGAGGAAGTTGGTAATGACCTGAGCAAACAATACACGATTTTTTTTTTTTGTACAATGTTTTTTATTGTTTTGTTACGTAGTGTTTACAATTAATCTTTTTCATGATGAAAGAATAAAGGAACTGGCATTAAACAGGTGTCAAACCTGAATCAAGATGTGGTGGGACTGCCAACTTTCTCAAAGGGAAGGCTAAATGATTACTGCAAAGCAGGCATAGTAAGCTTTCTATAATGTATAGTACTGTGTAGGAGCAAAACATAAAATAAGACATTTATTATCTCTTCCCCTTTAGAAAGTTGATGACAATTGCTATTATGTTCACCACTCCATTTACAGTTCCAAAATTCATAATCACATCATATAGGAACTTTGTTCCTGTGACCTAATAATATTGAATTGTGGCTGCACTTAACGTTTGGTAGTGGGAGATGGAATTATTCAACCAGTACTCAACTGAAATGGAACTGTATAAATCTGTATGCAAGAGTGTAATCACTCGTCCGTGTTTGACCCGAAGGGTTAAACTTTCTTGTGCTCTGGCTTGGTTTGGTTGCTGTGACTATGCCCTAGCCAATCTGGGGTTGTGAACAGCTGACCAATGCTGTGTTCTGCCTAAGGGTCTATTCACACGACAGAATTTCTGCTCATCTCCCCCAATTCCGATTCCACTTGTTTGAATTTTGTGCTGAATTGGTGCAGAATTGGTGTGGAATCCAAGCAGGAATTCTGCCGAAGTGTGGACTCCCATAGAAGTGTATTGGGATTCATTTGAGGGAAATCCCTCAAGCAGAATTCCACTTGAGGAAGTTCTACCATGTGAATAGACCCTAATTCTTCAACTGTGTTGCTGGCTATATATGATCTGGTGTGGCCCCCGGCCTTGGCTGGTGAAAAAGAGTGTTCTCCAGTTACTAGCATTCCTATTGATATTCAGCTCTCTGGTTTTGACTTTGAATCTCTAGACTTCCCTCTTGCTTTCTGATTCGATATCTATTTGCTTCTCTTGGTTTAGACTTCGGCTTGTTGACTACGGTTTATTTGTCTGTCTTCCCTTGTATTGTTAGAATCAGTCTTTTCTGTATTTTTAGAGTTGGTGTCCTATTGTATTTCTGACCATTTTCCTGACGTGTACTGTATACCTCTGTAGTTTATTATTTTGACACCTACAGATCTTGCACAAAGACAGGCAGGGACCATCTTCGTGGTTGTGGACACGTTATTTAGGACAGGTATGCAATAGGAAAGGACAGAGAGTGTGGGCGAGTTCAGGGCCTCACCATATTCCTGCCCTATGTGACAATAAGCTCTCCAGAATGGCAGCTGCAGGTGGTACTGCAGTGCCAAAGAAGTAGAAGTAGTAAGTGAGTGCCAGGCTTCCTCCGTTACTACTGAGATAGGAATAACACCGGTCATCGGTAAACAGCAGTAACACATACACACTTCCTTTATCAGTATAACAAAGTCAAGAGTGTTTTTGTCCACATATTTGCAAACTCTGTCCTCTAAGGCTATCAGACACATTTTTGTCTTATGGCCTGCAGTCAGGCCAGGACTTGTAGCCATGATAAGGATAAAAAAAATGCATCTGAATTATGCTAGTGTTAATCCAGCCTTATTATGGTGTAAATCTGATCCCATAATATTTAGTCTATATTGCAAAACTAAAATTAGAGATGTCCAAAAAAAGGACATGTTTTCCATGAGTGTGTATCTGTTTACACACATTTATGTAGGCATTTGTGTGGAAGCCCATATTCATTGGATAGATACACTAACAAAGCTTCTCTATTATAAATTATTCACCAGGCCTAGTCAATTACTTCTAGAGTGACCAAATTTTACCCTGGTAGACAAGATATCTGTACTAAATGCAAAACTGTCTCACGTGTGTTCATTGACTTCATCTGGCAATGTCTATATGTTCAAAAATACTGGGCACAAATCAACCACTTCCTCAAAGGGAACCTGCCACCAGATTTTACTCTATTTAAAGGGTGGCAACACATTATATAGGGTAAAATAAGGACAACAGGACATGACAGGTTCCCTTTAACGATACGATGGGCATAGTCTGTCTGCTCGGTATGTTAGATTCTGATAAATATTTCTCCTCTCGTAATTGGATGAATGATGTTACTTAGTCATTGGACCATTTTGTATCAATGGTTCCCTACCATATAATATACAGTCATGGCCGTAAATGTTGGCACCCCTGAAATTTTTCTAGGAAATGAAGTATTTCTCACAGAAAAGGATTGCAGTAACACATGTTTTGCTATACACATGTTTATTCCCTTTGTGTGTATTGGAACTAAATCAAAAAATGGAGGACAAAAAGCAAATTGGACATAATGTCACACCAAACTCCAAAAATTGGCTGGACAAAATTATTGGCACCCTTAACTTAATATTTGGTTGCACACCCTTTGGAAAAAATAACTGAAATCAGTTGCTCCCTATAACCATCAATAAGCTTCTTACACCTCTCAGCCGGAATGTTGGACCACTCTTCCTTTGCAAACTGCTCCAGGTCTCTCTTATTGGAAAGGGCGCCTTTTCCCAACAGCAATTTTAAGATCTCTCCACAGGTGTTCAATGGGATTTAGGTCTTGACTCATTGCTGGCCACTTCAGAACTCTCCAGCGCTTTGTTGTCATCCATTTCTGGGTGCTTTTTGACATATGTTCGGGGTCATTGTCCTGCTGAAAGACCCACGATCTTGGACGCAAACTCATCTTTCTGACACTGGGCTGTACAGTGCGACCCAAAATCCGTTGGTAATCCTCAGATTTCATGATGCCTTGCACACATTCAAGGCACCCAGTGCCAGAGGCAGCAAAACAACCCCAAAACATCATTGAACCTCCACCATATTTCACTGTAGGTACTGTGTTATTTTCTTTGTAGGCCTCTTTCCATTTTCGGTAAAGAGTAGAATGATGTGCTTTACCAAAAAGCTCTATCTTGGTCTCATCTGTTCACAAGATGTTTTCCCAGGAGGATTTTGGCTTACTCAAGTTCATTTTGGCAAAATATAGTCTTGCTTTTTTATGTCTCTGTATCAGCAGTGGGGTCCTCCTGGGTCTCCTGCCATAGTGTTTCATTTCATTTAAATGTAGTCGGATAGTTTGCGCTGACACTGATGCTCCCTTGGCCTGTAGAACAGCTTGAATATCTTTGGAACTTGTTTGGAGCTGCTTATCCACCATCTGGACTATCTTGCGTTGACACCTTTCAAACATTTTTCTCTTCTGTCCACGCCCAGGGAGATTAGCTACAGTGCCATGGGTTGCAAACTTCTTAATAACTGTGGAGATTGTTGATATTTTTCCACAATTTTGGTTCTCAAGTCCTCAGACAGTTCTCTCCTCTTTCTGTAGTCCATGCTTAGTGTGGCACACACAGACACACAATGCAAAGACTAAGTGAACTTCTCTCCTTTTTATCTGCTTTCAGGTGTGATTTTTATATTGCCCACACCTGCTTGAAAAAAAGAATATTTTTTGCAAATTTAGAAAATTTTGTCCAGCCCTTTTTTGAGTTTGGTGTGACATTATGTCCAATTTGCTTTTTTCCCTCTTTTTTTTGGTTTAGTTCCAATACACACAAAGGGAATAAACATGTGTATAGCAAAACATGTGTTACTGCAATCCTTTTCTGTGGGAAAAAAAATTTCAGGGGTGCCAACATTTATGGCCATGACTGTATATATATATATATATATATATATATATATATATATATATATTTACATAGGGGCATCCCGGACAAATATCACACCATCTGGTCTCCTTGATTGTGCTCACCTTGCGTTGTTAGGCATACAAGTATGGAAGACGCAATAATTGATTAGGTTAGTTACTCATATATATCCTCTCCTCCTGTTCTAAATCAGTCCACATTTTCGATATCTCTGTTTAAGGATGCCCAATTGGGCATTTTGCTTTCTTTGCTGAATACCAAGTACCCAAATAATTGATGTGTGCACCATATGAGCAACCTCATGAATCTTTATAACAGTGTTTGACTGTGAAAGTGTAATTATTGAGTGCAAATTGTTTGAAGGATGCAAAGAATTTGAATTCTATGAGGGACATTTATCAATGTTTGCTTATGTATCCTTTTTTTTTGTAATTTTTTCCTTACTTTTTTTTGCTTATGTGCGACTTATTTATCAATTAGTTTCAGCCTGTTGATAATTTTCTTTCATGTAAGCAATTTTTCCTTTTTTACTTTGGTAGTAGCTTTTTCTGCTCCATGTTTGAGCTGGAGTAAATTTTGTCAATTTGTAACCTTGTTGCGACTTTTTTTTGCGCAGTTGCGACTGTCGCAGTTAATAAATACCTGACTACCCGTAGTCCATTTTAAAATTATTACTATGTAGTTACGTTTTGGAAAACGTGCTTTTCTCGCTTTCCAATCAAAATGTCGCACGAAAAAGCGCGTAGTCGCATACATACATACAGTTTACATACATCTGCAAAAAATTATTCCACAATAAAGTATTTTAGGATATCTTTCAAAAATTACCTACATGAGAAAAAAGGGAGCCTTTTGCAAGTAACAGATAAAAGAAACCAAAGATAATATAAACTGCTGTTTGCTGGACCAGTTAAAGGGGTACTCCGGTGAAAAACATTTTTTTTTTAAATCAACTGGTGCACGAGAGTTAAACAGATTTGTAAATTACTTCTATTAAAAAACCTTAATATTTCCTGTACTTATTAGCTGCTGAATACTACAGTGGAAATTATTTTCCATTTGAAACACAGAGCTGTCTGCTGACATCATGAGCACAGTGCTCTCTGCTGACATCTCTGTCCATTTTATGAACTGTCCAGAGTAAAAGGAAATCCCCATAGCAAACATTTGCTGTTCTGGACAGTTCCTAAAATGGACAGAGATGTCAGCAGAGAGCACTGTGCGCATGATGTCAGCAGACAGCTCTGTGTTTCAAAAAGAAAAGAATTTCCGCTGTAGTATTCAGCAGCTAATAAGTACAGGAAGGATTAAGATTTTTTAATAGAAGTAATTTACAAATCTGTTTAACTTTCTGGCACCAGTTGATTTAAAAAATAAAATAAAAAAAAAAAGAAGTTTTTCACCAGAGTACCCCTCTATTCATTCTAAACAGCAGTACAGGCTATTGGTTGTACCAATGATTAATCATTGTTTGTACCTGGTTCATAGTTTAGAACACTGTTCTAACTATGTCCAGTATGTAGGGTCCTACCTGATGCGGTCCCCATCTTTCTTCTGTAGTTCCGCATCTCGCTGCAGGACATTCATGAGCTTATCATACTCCTCTTCCGTCAAGAAGCTGAGGTCCAGCATGGTGCCCGAGCTGTTCTTCATTGGAAACAGAACCGAAACTACTACATAAAACCAAGCTGGAACACTTCAACCATGGAGGGATCCTAGGCAGGAATAACTTCTCTTTGAAGAACGGAGTTAGCAGGAGCAGTACATGTGGAAAGCTGGCAGCTTCATCTTCTGAAGTTAGTTTCTATCCAGAAGTAATGAAGGATAATTTCCATCCACTTTCTGTAATGCAGTCACTGTGTTTCCAAGCAGACTACACTGGTCCCCATTGTTTTTAGTAATAGGGTTTAGGGTGCATTCCAGACGTCACCGTTTTTCCTGCGAAGAAAACAAGAGTAAACTAAACTGGTTACTGCACAGAAAAAAAAAATCGAGATTCTAGATCAACATGACATATGGAAAGTGAATGTGTACGATGAGGGTGGATATTTACTTACTGGTACATGTTCCAAGGAAAGCTACAGAACCCTGCTTATTCCAATAGTGCTGGCAAATTCTGCAGAGGCAGCTAACTGGATGTGGTGATATCAGCTCTTTAAGGTGAGGGCACGGGAAAAGCAAACACTGAGACCAGGACGTGTTGTTTTAGAGAAAAAAAATGAACTGTGTAAACATGGAGCATAGCGCATGTGGATAGGACAAAGCGGAGGTCATCCGTCAAACTCCAAGGGCACCTGGGGCTTTTGTTGAGAAAAGGATCTCAGGTAGATTCAGGAAGTCGGCTTGTTTCAGTTAGGGTCTTTAAAGGGGTACTCCACCCCTAGATATCTTATCCCCAATCCAAAGGATAGGGGATAAGATGTCTAATGGCGGGGGTCCCGCTGCTGGGGACCCCCCGCATTCTACCATGCGGTACCCACCTGTAACGGCTTCCGGAACCATTGGAGGCCCTCAGGGTAATACCATCCCGACCACGAGAACGGAAGCTCGTGACGTCACACCCGCCCCCTCAATGCAAGTCTATGGGAGGGGGCGTCACGCCCCCTCCCATAGACTTGCATTGAGGGGGCGGGTGTGACGCCACACAGGGGCGGAGTCGTGACGTCACGATCTTCCGTTCTCGTGGTCGGGATGATATTAGCCTGAGGGCCGCCAGCGGTTCAGGAAGCCGTTACAGGTGGGTGCCGCATCAAAGAATGCGGGGGTCCCCAGCGGCGGGACCCTCGCCATCAGACATCTTATCCCCTATCCTTTGGATAGGGGATAAGATGTCTAGGGGTGGAGTACCCCTTTAAGAAGGGACAAAACATATTACAGCCCGTCTGTTGTTCATGACTCAGATGAGAGACATCTGCACAGCAGTAATAAACTTCATATAGGAGTGTCTACCAGTCCTACCACTTTCCTTCACCATCCCGCACACCAATAATACAACATAGCCTCAGGGCAGGCCAGAAATACGTTGTAAGAAAACCTTCTGGGGACACACTATAATCACAATGGTGTTAATATAGATTCCTGAAAGCAAGTGACCTTAGACAGTCAGGTTTTCTTAAAGCTATAGTAAACAATTGCTGGAAAGGAGACAGTGGAGAGGCAGAGAAAAGGTTACAAAAATAAGACCATTATAGCACGGCCCTTTGTCTATGACGCTTTACAACATACATATAAATATCAATGCATATTGCTATCGATTTACAGCTTTCTATTGTCCAAGGCAGCTACATTGTTTCCCCCACTAAACCTGAAGTCTTATCTACATTTGCTGTGCAGTTGAATGTAACCTATTGTTCCCTGTTATCATCCATTTCAGTCTGGAAAGAGACTGATCGTATTGTTATTCACTGGTGTCACCGACATTAAAGGGGTACTCCGGTGGAAAACTTTTTTTTTTTAAATAAACTGGTACCAGAAAGTTAAACAGATTTGTAAATTACTTCTATTAAAAAAATCTTAATCCTTTTGGTACTTTTTAGAAGCTGTATGCTACAGAGGAAATTCTTTTCTTTTTGGAACACAGAGCTCTCTGCTGACATCATGACCACAGTGCTCTCTGCTGACATCTCTGTCCATTTTAGGAATTGCCCAGAGCAGCGTATGTTTGCTATGGGGATTTTCTCCTACTCTGGACAGTTCTTAAAATGGACAGAGATGTCAGCAGAGAGCACTGTGGTCATGATGTCAGCAGAGAGCTCTGTGTTCCAAAAAGAATAGAATTTCCTCTGTAGTATTCAGCAGCTAATAAGTACTGGAAGGATTAAGATTTTTTTTAATAGAAGTAATTTACAAATCTGTTTAACTTTCTGAAACCAGTTGATTAAAAAAAAAATAATAAATAAAGTTTCCCACCGGAGTACCCCTTTAATGCTAAGCTAAACCAGTAGCCTCCCATCTGCCCCAGGACTTTACAGACAGGTGGTAACTCATTGGCAGTTACGCTTGATGGCTTAGTATGGATAGCAAAACCTTTACTATACCTAACCTTACAAAGATACCCAAGGGACAGTCATTTTAGGCAATACTTTTATTGCAGATTATAGAGGTTGAAAAATAAACGTATCCTGCAGTAGCACAGACTCTAAACCGTGTTCTTCTCCTAGGTTTATCTATATTGATAAATGAGCCAGAATCATTTTTATTGTGAGCCAGTGTGCTATAGTAGATTTGGTCTTGCAGCACTGAAAAACAAAAAATGTTACTGTACTGCACATACTGTTCACACAAAATGCTTTAATACTCTGTGTGTGTATTTTAAATATTTGACAAGTCCACATTGTTTGCTTCAAAAGGTGTAGACTATTGACACAACACTTGTTATCTAGCGAAAAAAGTAATTTACAAAATTGTGAACTTAAAGGGCTACTCCACTGCTCAGCCTTTGGAACAAACTGTTCAGAACGCTGGAGCCGGCGCCGGGAGCTTGTGACGTCATAGCCCCTCCCCCTGATGACTTC
The DNA here is from genome assembly GCF_029499605.1 of Hyla sarda. Classification (NCBI taxonomy): domain Eukaryota; kingdom Metazoa; phylum Chordata; class Amphibia; order Anura; family Hylidae; genus Hyla; species Hyla sarda. The sequence continues at coordinate 101,977,263 of NC_079197.1, read as the reverse complement.
ATGCCCCCCCTCAATGCAGGGAGGTATTACATGTTCTGTACTCTTTACCTGTGCCAGGGTTAGCTGCTCCTTTGGACACCAGGTCAGGGCAGCTCCATGTTACTTTTTTATGACAATGGCCCTCGGGTTGTAAGTCTATCTTGCTTTCTTACCCGACTGCTTTTTTCCCTGGTATTTATTATTATTATGTCGCATCCTGTTTGTCGCGCTGGGTTTTGTTGGTTTTGGTTTCCAACTCCTCTGAGTTGTCGGGAAAAAATCCACAACAATTCAACAAATTCGGGCTGGAAACCTTTATAAATACGTGAATCAATAACATGAACAGACAGAAAATGGGCCGTTGATGGCGCTGGTCCTTATGGAAAGAAAGTTCTATAGACCCTTCTCAGTGTCTAAAACGTGATTTATTAGCACAGAAAGCAACGCGTTTCTGGTCTGAACTGGACCCTTCGTCTGGCAAAGTGCACTTTGCCAGACGAAGGGTCCAGTTCAGACCAGAAACGCGAAAAAAGGGAAAAAAGGGGGAAAAAAGGAGGCTAGAAAAGGAAAAAAGGAAAAGGAGAAAAAAGGAAAAAGAAGAAAAGGAAAGGAAAAATTGCGATGTGAAAAAAATGATAAATGAAAAATGTGATCACAGCAAACTGAACAGATGGATTGAGAAAGGGGTAAAAAAAGAAAAAATACGGTGCATAATTATAATGGCAAATTGAAACAAGATATGAATGTATGTGCCCCAGATAATATATCTCATATACATAAGAAATGAAGATGGTGTATAATAGAGGAACCACGCTGAATCTAATAAAAATAAAAAACTATACTAAATAAAAAATAGTGAGGGAACTGAAAAACATGTTGATATTTGTGTAAAAATAAAAGTGGAAGACTTGAAAAATTGTATAAAAAGTAATGAATAAAAGGCTATCAAAGGTGTTGTGCTCTCAGCGCAACGTAAATCGGTGAGTGCAACAATTAAACCTGTCTCCATCTCCCCTTAAACATCCTTCACTAGGGGCGCATATCCCTGGTTTTTCTTTATCTTTTCTATTAATAAATATGTGGGAAAGCTCAGAAATGTCGGGTTACGCTCCTTTTTCGGGTTTGGGAGAATCCACATCGGGTCCGTCGGGAAAACATTTTGCATCATGTCGCAGACTGGCGCACGCTGTCTGCGACATGTTGCAGACAAAGATGCGCCAAAAAAAAAGGGACAAAACAAGTCGAGTTTAGAATAGTAAATGGGGGCCATTGTGGATTCTGTACAAAACCCTGAAGAAGCTCCTGTCCTCTACATAGACCCGCATTTCCCAACCAGGGGGCCTCCAGCTGTTGCAAAACTACAACTCCCAGCATATGGCTGTCCGGGCATGCTGGGAGTTGTAGTTTTGCAACAGCTGGAGACACCCTGGTTGGGAAACAATGACAGACAGTGATTACAGCTCCCAGCAGCTCTTTCTTACTTTTATATGTAAGGACTTTGCTTTATCTGTATTAGTTATCAACCTATATTTCTAATGGTAAACCATGATAGTATAAGACAAAAACAACCCTTTAAAAACTGAAAATTGCTGAACTTTCTGCTAAACAATCATTAACATTTTTGTTTACAAATTATTCTAAAAAAGAAAGTGGAGAAATTGCAGTAAGGAGGAAAGTCAGAGTGAAACATTAGGAAACCCCCAGCATGGACATACCAATGGCTATATTCCCCTGCAGGGGCACAAGCATAAAAAGCCTATGTAATGGACATACGGTGGCGTACAGATTTTAGTAAAAGAAAATCTATTTCTTTCACATTTTATACAGTTTTTTACACACTTATAATGGCCCAGATTTATCAAACTGTGTGAGAGAAAAAATGTGATTTTCCCACAGTGACCAATTACAGCTCTGCTTTTACTTTACCAGAGCTAATTAGCTGAGCTGTGATTGGTTGTTGTGGAAAAATTCCTCCACTTTTTCTCCCACACAGTTTGATAAGGTTAGATTATGCGCTCCAGCTGCACACGCTGGCTGTGAGCGCATGGTCCCGTTACCTGCTGCTGGCGGGGCTGGGATTCACATCGCGGGACGCGCCTGCATGTGAACCCCAGTCCGTCACCCACCAGGTGCTTCCCCTGCCCCCGCCTCTCTGCTCTGGCGCGCGGGCCCCCGCCCCCTAATGCGCGTGTGCGCCGGAGCTTTCAGATTTAAAGGGCCAGTGTGCCCATTAGTGTAGTACACCTATGGCTCATTGATAAATTCCTCCTCCTCCTTCTCCCACACTTCCCTGCCAAATCTTTGTTGCCTTGTGCCTGAGAGAAAGCATTACTGAGAGTTGCCTTGCCATGTATCTGATCCTTTGCTCTGTGACCTTACCTTGCTCCTCTGTGCCGCCTGCCCTGACCTTCTGCTATCCAGACTACGAGTTGCCTCATCCCTCCTGTGCCTCGCATCGCCTCAGCCACCTGTGTGGTCGAGCCATGCCAGGGGTAGCGACCTGGGTGCCGCCTGCCGCAGCTTTGCGGCGGCCTCTGGTGAAAACCAGCGGCACCTTAGACTCCGCTCCCTGGTACAGTCCGAGTCATCTATCACACAGGTCCAGCGGATCCACATACACCGGTGTTCCTTTCTTCTTAAACGTGAGTGTTACAGTGAGATCAAGCCATGGATCCCGCTGAGGTACCCCTGCCTGAAGTCACGGATCTTCCCTCTGTTGTGGTACGTCAGTCTCAGAAATTGGCGCGACAGGCGCAGCAATTTACTGTCTGCTATGATACAACAGCTTTTGGTCTTGAAACAGCAGCAACACCCGCAACCTGTCCCCCTACCTCCTCCAGCTCCTGCAGCGTCTTCTGGCTCCCAGCTACGTCTTCCATTACCCTCTAAATATGATGGTGATTCCAAGTTATGCAGAGGCTTCGTTACACAGTGCTCCATGCATTTGGAGCTCATGTCTGAACTGTTTCCGATGGAACGTGCTAAGGTGGCCTTTGTTATTAGCCTACTGTCCGGAAAAGTCCCGGCCTGGGCTACACCCCTTTGGGACCGGGGTGATCTGGTAGCTTCCAACTTGACGGCTTTTCTGGCAGAATTTTGCTGTGTATTTGAGGAACCCGCACGTGCCTCTTCTGCTGAGATGGTTTTGCTGAATCTATGTCAAGGGAATTCTTCCTTTGGTGACTATGCGGTTCAATTCTGCACTCTAGCCTCAGAACTAGCATGGAATGATGAGGGCTTGTGTGCCACATTCAAAAAAGGACTGTCTAGCAGGATTACAGATGCCCTGGCTGCACGTGATCCTCCTTCTCTGACTGAACGTATCCACCTGGCCACACGTATTGATGTGCATTTTGCTGAAAGGCAGGAAGAACTGCACTTAGAGAGGGCACCTGCTCGAACACGGAGATATCCTCGCCTGGCATCCGCACACCGGAGCTTTAAGATTTAAAGGGCCAGTGCGCCCATTAGTGTAGTACACCTGTGGCTCATTGATAAATTCCTCCTCCTCCAACACTTCCCTGCTGGATCTTTGTTGCCTTGTGCCTGAGAGAAAGCATACCTAAGAGTTGCCTTGCCGTGTATCTGATCCTTTGCTCTGTGACCTGACCTTGCTCCTCTGTGCCGCCTGCCCTGACCTTCTGCTATCCTGACTACGAGCTGCCTAATCCTTCCTGTGCCTCGCATCTCCTCAGAGCCGTGCCTGGGATAGTGGCACCTTAGACTCCGCTCCCTGGTACGGTCTGAGTCATCTGCCACACAGGTCCAGCTGATCCACATCCACCGGGGTTCCTGTCTTCATAAACGTGCGTGTTACAGATAAATCTTGGCCTGTTATGCTTTATACAACAGCTGTTTTCTATGATATCTACTAAGTAATAAAAAGCAAATGGAAATCAATAATAATAATATCATGTATAAATATTGAAATACATGTAGACGATAAATACATGTTTATAGGGTGTGTACCAAACAACAGATGCATATAAGCAACTTTTAAGTGTATACCTTTTCAGGACTAACTAATATAGGAAACAACATTTTTTTTAAATTGTATTTCACGTTGATACAATAACTAATAAAACCAGCAAGCCCTGTGTTGTTGTCTAAATACTTGAAATATCCAAAGCCCACATGTATTTATACGGCAATATAAAAAAGGTTTCCAGATGTTACCAGTCAACCAAATATCAAAAGGACACTCTGTTAGAATACATTTGGGTCCATAGTTTTTTTCCCTATCTAAATATATATTTCTGAAGTAGTCCATAAATGTGGTGCAAAACAAATGGACTGACTTCCGATGGAAATGTTCAAAGCAGGGTATTTACAGGAAATTGTGTGACAAAGTTATATTTTTAATCTATGTAACCATTTCCATTTTTATAAGCTTGCTCTTTATGCAGTGACATTTTATACGAGCGATGAGCAGATGGTATATATCCCAGAAACTCTGCTGCAGTTGAGAGATAAATATTTTTTTTAGCTGCTGTAACAGGAAGATGATTTCTTTCCATTCACTTACAGAGGAGGTTCAGACCCATCTGTTTAAGTATATTTCATGGAGTAAATTTTTTTTTCTACAAGATGTTGATTTGTAAGATAAGATGTTCTTTATCTGGAAGACGAAAAAATTCCGCTAGTCTAAAGACATGAAAAATTGTTTTTATCAACATCCAGGTCTGCACTTTTGAATATAGTTCCATGCAGTGTCTTAATAATAAAATAAACCATTAATTAATATATATAAGACACACAGATGCAAAATACTGCTACTCGATAAACACTCGGCTATCAGGTCACTCTACTAACAAACCTTATTTACAGAAAAAAAGTGTATATGATATAACCCATTGACAGGTAGAAAGAAGATCATCCTGTGTTTGGTTGGGTTTGCAGTGTTTAAGGGGTTATCAAACATAAAGTGACTTAAGTAATTAGGTGTCATACACTAATGGACATGTTTTCCAAGGATCTGTGCTTGTGTTGGTGGTAAATGGTCATGTCCTGTGCCCCCTATTACACTGAAGGATCCTTGGCTGGGTTCACATATATCAGGCGTCCGGCATAGTTTTCCTCTGGCGTGCACCGGAGGGAAACTGATGCTAGAACTGATCACATTCGTTTGAATGGAACAGTTCACAATCATCCAGCATCTTAATTCTGACGCCGGATGGTTGGAAACGCTGGACAGGGGAACACAGCTTGCCATAAACAATGGATGCAGGATGCCATACAACTGATGACAAGTTGTCATCAGTTGTGGCATCAGTTGCGTTGAGATCCAGGCTGAGTTCACCTATGCCGGACATTTGTGAACCCAGACTTACATCATCAGGGGGCTGACTTCACACAAAACAGACAAGACAAAAAAAATTTGGCTTTTTGGAAATTTTTGGGATGTTTTTTGAGAAATGATCATTCAAAAACATCCGGTTTGCAGCAAACTGCTTAGTAGCATTTGTTGTAGCAAAATAAAACAGATAATAAATGGCTGTAAAAATGTCTGACCTCTTCTACTCTGTGCAGTTCCCGAGACAAGCAGAGATGTCAGCAAAGAGCACTGTTGCCAGACAGAAAAGAACAACTCAACTTCAGCAGCAATTATTGATTATTATTTTAATAGAAATAATTTACAAATCTGTTTCACTTTCTGGAGCCAGTTGATTTATATATATATATATATATATATATATATATATATATATATATATATATATATATATAAAAGTTTTTTCCTGGAATACCCCTTTAATAACAGAAAAAACTGCTGGAACTTTCATCCATTTTTTTTGCATGAAAAACTAATGAGGCTAAAAACACAGACCAAAAAACTGGGTGTGCACATATAGCCTCAAACAATGAGGCACCCCTTGTTGATAGGGAGGCACAGCTGGGGTTTTCACCTATGTAGTTATATGCTGCACCAACCATTATTTGGCTACAACCCCATCTGGTAGCACCAGGGTGAAAGCTTTTATACAAATGTTAATGCTATAGTAGGCTCAGGAGACAAAGGATAAGGTATATATTACTTTTAATTTAGGCATAATCAGAAGAAGTGAGGATCAGATAGTAGTATGTTCCGGCTGGTAAGGCCCCAGTAGAAAAAGTAAGAGATGCCCTGCAGGATCACTCTTGGTAAGCACATAAGGATACATTGAGGAATTGCTTAAAAATCAATATAAGTCTTCTAACACTATAATATTATTATTATTCAAACCTCTTACATTAGCAGTGGGAGAATTTTAATAACATATACTGTGGTATGTTCATTAGAGATGAGCGAACTTACAGTAAATTCGATTCGTCACAAACTTGGCTCGGCGGTCGCTGACTTTTCCTGCATAAATGAGTTCAGCTTTCAGGTGCTCCGGTGGGCTGGAAAAGGTGGATACATTCATAGGAAAGAGTCTCCTAGGACCTTATCCACCTTTTCCAGCCCACGGGAGCACCTGAAAGCTGAACTCATTTATGCAGGAAAAGTCAGCAACCGCCGAGCCGAGAAGTTCGTGACGAATTGAATATACTGTAAGCTCGCTCATCTCTAATGTTCATCATAGGAAGGAATTCTTTACTGTAATAGCAATGAGACTATGGAACACTCTGCTACATGATGTGATTGTTCATTCGCTACACAAGGATTGCCTAGATTTGTTTGTTTTCTTACAGATTAAAGGGGTTCTCCGGTGCTTAGGCATCTTATCCCCTATCCAAAGGATAGGGGATAATATGCCTGATCGCGGGAGTCCCGCCGCTGGGGACCCCTGTGATCTTGCACGCAGCACCCCGTTTGTAATCAGTCCCCGGAGCGTGTTCGCTCTGGGTCTGATTACCGGCGACCACAGGGCCGACGGCGTGTGACGTAGGCTTGCATTGAGGGGCGGAGCGTGACATCACACGGGGGCGGGGGCGTGACGTCACACGCCGTTGGCCCTGTGGTCGCCGGTAATCAGATCCAGAGCGAACGCGCTCCGGGGACTGATTACAAACGGGGTGCCGTGTGCAAGATCATGGGGGTCCCCAGCAGGACTCCTGCGATCAGGCATCTTATCCCCTATCCTTTGGATAGGGGATAAGATGTCTAAGCACCTGAGAACCCCTTTAAGGGGCAGATTCATCAAAACCTGTGTAGAGGAAGAGTGGTGAAGTTGCCCATAGCAACCAATCAGATTGCTTATTTCATTTTTTCACAGGTCACATTAAAAATGAAAGAAGCGATCTGATTGGTTGCTATAGGCAACTGCGCCACCCTTCTTCTACACAGCTTTTGATAAATCTCCCTCTAAATCCAGATACTGAAAGATATTCTTTTTCTAATCTGTTTCTTTTATCTGAAGAGGCCATTCTACAATAGTTGTCGGAACCTTTATTCTGCTGAGGTCCATTTGCATATTTATGCGATCATTTGTGGGCCATACAAAATTATCAATTACCTTGAAAAATTAGCCGCTATATTTGGTGAAACAATAAATTAACTTATCCCTAATGTGATAGCTGGAAATGCTTCTCTATGGTGAGGTGTGTAATGTTACCTGGTATTGATGATGTTGCTACTCCCAAATACTTTTCAAGGTTTGCATTGGTCAGTCTGGAGGTAGTGGCACCTCCACAGGTATGTAGCCTGCCCTAAAGGTAGGTAGGACCTTCCCTAAAGGTAGTGTTCTCCCTGTAGGAAGGAACTGCCCCATAGGTAGCTTGCCCATTGTAGGTACCACCCCCTGTAGGTAGTTTTCCCCTGTATACAGAACCATGTTGTAGGTAGTTTGCCGTCCTGGTGGACTTGATGGACTTTTTTCAACCTTAACTATGTATCTCCCTACGGAAGAACTGCTTTATGATCAGTTTCTTAATATACAGTGGGCCCTCAAGTTACAATATTAATTGGCTCTGGGACGACCATTGTATGTTGAAACCATTGTATGTTGAGACCAGAACTCTATGGAAACCTGGTAATTGGTTCTAAAGGCACCAAAATGTCATCCAAAAATAGGAAAAAAGTGAGGATTAAAGATAAATAAGTAGATAACTAATATAGATAAAGCAAATCCTTACATATAAAAGTAAGAAAGATCTGCTGGGAGCTGTAAATCACTATCTATGTCAGTGTTTCCCAAGCAGGGAGCCTCCAGCTGTTGCAAAACTACAACTCCCAGCATGCCCGGACAGCCAAAGGCTGTCCGGGCATGCTGGGAGTTGTAGTTTTGCAACCGCTGGGGGCACCCTGCTTGGGAAACACTGTTTATGTAAAGGACTGGAGCTTCTTCGAGGTCCTGTACAGTACAGGCAATGTCCTAAAAAAGTAACATGGAGTCGCTGGTGTTCAAAGGAGCAGGTAACCCTGGTACAGGTAAAGAGTACAGAACATGTAATACCTCCCTGTACTGTAGGGGGCGCTACCAGACATCAGTCAGTGCATACGCTTCAGTAATACAGGTGTTTTACCAGTAAATTGCCCATTCTGATTGGTCAGTTCTTTCAGCCATTGACACGTTTCACAGATCTGGACTGTCCATAACATTGTATGTTGAGTCTGGTTTCAAGTTACAATGGTCCAGAAAAGATCATTGTATGTTGAAACTATTGTATGTTGAGGCCATTGTAAGTTGAGGGATCTCTGTAGTTATTGTAGGTAAAGGGTGGACCTAAAACTTAAAATAAGATAAACAATGTAATGTAAAATAAATACTGATATAGAGAAGGATAGCACTCACCACTTCAGGTAGCTTTGGATGTGTTATCTTTATTGCATATTAATCCAAAAAGTGACGGCGTGCCATGGATAGCATAGGTGCAGCGAGTGCGGACGCTGAGGCGCTCTCAGCAATGACGACAGCTGTTTCGTGGGATACTCCCACTTCTTCTGGTCATGTAATGTAATGTAAAACTAGTCAATACGTTTATAGATAAAGACAGATTGTTCTATCCCTACCATGGAAGTGGAAATAACTGCCAGAATCCTGATAATATCTGGTATTAGCTGGTATTTTGGAGGGTATATGTGCAACATATGTGTCAGATAGATTTTACTGACCGCAACTGACCTTTAGAGAACATCTAAGGCTTACATTTCAGGTATAGCAACACAAAAAAGGAAAAAAACAAGGTAGAGTACTGAAATAGTAAATAAAAGAAAAGGTGGAGCATAGTGTTAGCAAGAAAAATATCTGTATTGCTCACCTGGGGCAGTGGCCTAGAGCACAACAGAGTTAGTAGCAAACACCAAGACAGTATGTTTCCTTTTTATAATAGTAAATAGGATTGCAAATGTATCTAGGCCATTTATTGAAAATAAAGGAAATGCAAGTTCTATTATTGGTAATTGTAGTAGTAATTGTAGTAGTTGTAAAAGTCCACTAAAAGGCTAAGGGTACGTTCCCACACAGTGTATTTGCTGCGTATTTGCTGCTGCGTATTTTATTTTCCCTGTTGAAGTCAATGGGTAGGAAAAAACGCAGCACCAAATACGCAGCAAATACGCAGCAAAATACGCCACGTGGGAATGCACCCTAAAAGTGGAGTGAGGTAAGAACATTTTGGTGTATCCCGGCAGACGGTCGGGTCTCCTACCACTGCAGGACGTGCGTGATTGTTCGCTCTCTACACTGCAGCTCAGGTCTGGTCTCCTATAGTTCATTGATATCTGGTACATCTATTTACAGTACAGTGGACCTGAAATTATTCATATAGGAGGCAATTTTGAGACATTCCCGTGCTATCAGTGGTATCATTCCAGAGTGGGTTTATCATTACCCACAGGGAAAATGTCCTCTATTGGATTGAGATTTTTAATTATATTCTAATTTTTGCTCCACCTGGAGCGGCCTAGAGCTGCAGTGTTGTGCTTTAATAATTTTGGTCATTAAAGGCTGTGACCATTCATATTACTTTCTATATATGGATTATTAACCCTTTGAGTGTCTAATTAACCCTTTGTGTGTTGTGTGACCCCTGAGGAAGCCTGGTTATATATGTGATAATGAGTAAACCTAACCAGGCAGAAACGCATCGGGTGTATTTAGGGTTATCTTTACGCATACCTAATACAATCAGATATGTATTGTGAATGGTTCGCTTAAACATACCAGGCGATCATCATAAATAGGATACATATATTAATTTTCCTTAATTATGATTTGGTGATAGTATCATTATATTGCACAAATATTGTGGTGAATTTTATCTAGCTATATAAATAAATGCTAAGTTTTACGGCACCTTTATAAATATTTTTCTTTAGTTTTGATCCGCAAGGTGAAGTCGCTAAGGCAGACGTGAGGCCCTACTACTTACGTAATTAGAATAAGTACATTTTGCCAACCGGCATGCCCTGTGCTCTTCTATGGTGGCATACTAGTAGAGGGAGAAAAAAATAGGGAGACCAGAGGGGGCGCCTCGTGTTATACCGTAGGAGTAGTGGGAGAGAGAGCGAGAAAGATGGGGCCTCTTTGGACCCCTAGGTAGTGGCTGCTCACATTGCAGCAAGTAAAAACTTGCATATCAACCCACAACTGGGTTTAAGGAAAGGATCCGGAACCGCTGCTGAGCATTAGGTTGCAGGAGTGGTGAAACCACCTCCTGAGTAGAACGATCAATGGCAAAGCGAAAAATAACCTTTGGATGGCGCTGCTGGTTCCAATGGTGTGGGTAACAAACTGTAGCCAGAGATGCAGGTAGTACAAAACACTGGACAGTTTATTGGACGAACCATAAAAAAAATCAAATAAGAGGATTACACGTTTCGGGGGAGCCTCCCCTTCTTCAGATCTCCCTAACACTGATCTGAAGAAGGGGGAGGCTCCCCCGAAACGCGTAATCCTCTTATTTTATTGTTTTATGGTTCATCCAATAAACTGTCCAGTGTTTTGTACTACCTGCATCTCTGGCTACAGTTTGTTACCCACACCATTGGAACCAGCAGCGCCATCCAAAGGTTCTTTTTCTCTTTGCCATTGATGGTGGCATACTAGGCTATGTTTACACTGTCAGCAGACCTCAGAAGAATGTGGCCACAAGCATGGCACTCCTGTAACACTAAACATTTGTCATAAAGGGCATATATCTATCCACAATTCTTATTGAAAAATGATTCCCGAAACCTCCTATATGAAGTAAAAGATGAAACTACAACGCAGGGGAAAATATCCAGGCTGAAAATGTCGTCAAACGAATGCATTCCATTAGACAGATGTTTTCTGTATTTATGTAGATACACATGTAACACATCAATAACATAAAATGTTTAACTATAAAGGAAACAATTTCCAGATGTAAAGAACTAGGGATCATTACGAGCTACAAGCATTTAGAACAGAGGAAAGGAATAAATGACAGTAAAGCTTGTATTTTATCTGTGGAGGACCCTATCTGAACACTTCTGCAGAAAAAAGGAGTGCTGCTGCCATAATAATGCTGGTGGGTATGCCTTCATGGTGTATTTACACGTACAGTATGCTTCGCAGGATTTGAAGCTGAAGATTTTATGCTGCATATTTTAATGTAAACTAATCGACTGAACCCAGCTTCAAATCAAGCAGCTACAAATCCTGTGCATCAAATATGCACAGGATACTGCACATGTGAATAGACCCTTAAAGGAGTAGTGCAGTGAAAGATCACTTATCCCCTATCCAAAGGATAGGGGATAAGTTATAGATCGCGGGGGTCCGACCGCTGGAACCCCCCACAACCTCCTGAACGGGGCCCCAGCAGTCTGCCGGAAGCAGCCGTTCCGAACCCCGCAGGAAGCCGTGGCCGCTCTGTGCGCGGGTCAGCACGCCCCTTTCCAGCAGGCTGCCGGGGCCCTGTTTTGGAGATAGCGGGGGTCCCAGCAGTCAGACCCCCCGCGATCTATAACTAATTTATCCCCTTTGGATAGGGGATAAATTATTTTTCAATGCACTACTCCTTTAAAGTGTAAGGCTGGGTTCACACACAAGATTTTGGTCAGTATATTAGTTAAAACCAGACGTGGAAGAAGTGGTGTGTTCTGGACACACTTCTGGTTTTGGCTAAAAAGACTGACCGAAATACTAAGTGTGATCCCAGCCTTAGGCCCCTTCACACTGTCATTGCTCCCTGTTGAGAACGGCCGATAAAGTCTCTTTGTTTTGTTCTTTTTGTGACGGGGCCATTCTAGTGAAGGGGAGCAACAGGCAACAACGGGTTCCCATTCACTATTACGGGGGCTGCCAGGCACTGTTGTTTTTTTAAGGGAATAGCGGGAGAAAAAGACAGCGCTTGCAATCATTTTTCTCCCACTATTCCCCCGGACTCCCCCCGACGGCCGTCATACTGCTGTGTCATAATGACAGTGTGAAAGAAGCCTAAGGCTGGGTTCACACCACGTTTTTCAAATACGGTTACCGTATACGGTTTTCCGCTAAAAAACGTATGGCAAAAACCGTATGCAACCGTATACAACCGTATGACTCCAAATTAAAACGTATACGGTTTTTCCCCGTACGGTTCTATCCGTTTGCATCAGTTTTTGCCAATGGTTTTGCTATTTTGTTGGAATTAGTTTTCAAGCAATTTAATAAAGTTATTATTGTTCTATTGAAATTCCAATCTGCGCATGAGTCAACTCCAAAAACGGATTAGAAAAATCGTGTGCAACCGTATTCTGAAATTCTGTGTACGGTTCTCATAGACAACAATGTTGAAAGAACCGCATACGGTTCGCATACAGTTTTCCAGCCGGAGGCAAAAACGTGGTCAACAGCGTTTTTGCCTACGGTTGAAAAATCGGCAAAACCGTATCCGAGGCAAAACGGATGCAACAGTACACAACATTTGGAATACGGTTTACAATGCATTCGGTTTCGGATACGGTCGTATACGGTTACCGTATTTGAAAAATGTGGTGTGAACCCAGCCTAATACTGCTCTAACAAACACTTTGATATGGTAAAATAAAATACTAGATTTGCTACATTGAGTTTTATACTCATGCAGATTTCTCTTCCCTGGGAATGCAAAGCAGTCACAAAAATATCAAAACCTTCACATAAGAATAGTTTACTGCAAGGTTTAACCAATGTAAGTGAATCCACCTCTAATAAACTGCGGCTGTTTGAAAGTCTTTTTCCCAGCGTCTTTTACACAAGACACCTAACCAAAGAAAACACAGAGTCAGTCATGCGCTCTGTCCTTTAAGCTCTTTCCATTTGCTATGTGAGCAGACAGGATGTGCACACACACATTTTGGCAACACCATTTCTCAAGGAGACGGGACCTAGATGAAGTAACTTAGCACCGGGAAACAAATTCCAATTAATGTGAACTTACAGCAAAACAGGAGACATTCCACATGGATTTTTATACAACTATTCTTAATATAAGGAACAAACCAAACAAGCCATTTACAGTATAGAGGAGTTTGCAAAATGACATAGTATTTAAGTAAAGGGAAACAGAAAAAGTACAGTAGAAAAAGAACAGTGGCAAATAATCGGCACCGGCAAAATGTACTGAAATATCCGAATGGAAGGAGAGGAGGTGAATGATCCAGCATATGTGTATAAATGGTGCTGCACGTATATAGGTACAAATGACTCTAGTAACAAGGAGGTGCAGAAAAAAACGGAGCACTCACACTGCTGTAGCTGGTCTTCAAGCTGTCTTCACGGGGGGCTCGGCATGAGGACCCTCTGCAGGAAGGCTAGATGGAATAGGGGGGAAGCTCGGATGGTGGCCACGGTCCCGTATTGCGCCAAAGGGCGCTTCGTCAGGCCGGATATGGCCTCCCTATTCCATATAGCCTTCCTGCAGAGGGTCCTCACGCCGAGCCCCCCGTGAAGACAGCTTGAAGACCAGCTACAGCAGTGTGAGTGCTCCGTTTTTTCTGCACCTCCTTGTTACTAGTGCCATAGTATTTAGTTATTAGTCCTTTTTGATCTGAATGGACCAAGGCCAGACAACAGAATATCTGTGGACCTGCCAGAGGAACATCTATAAGGAGGGTGTACAACGAATTTCTGCAACAATCTGTACTATTGAACAGCTTTTAGTGTATGCTACCAACTCTCTATTGCATTTAGTGTATGCTACCAACTCTCTATTACATTTAGTGTATGCTACCAACTCTCTATTGCATTTAGTGTATGCTACCAACTCTCTATTGCATTTAGTGTATGCTACCAACTCTCTATTGCATTTAGTGTATGCTACCAACTCTCTATTGCATTTAGTGTATGCTACCAACTCTCTATTGCATTTAGTGTATGCTACCAACTCTCTATTGCATTTAGTGTATGCTACCAACTCTCTATTTCATTTAGTGTATGCTACCAACTCTCTATTTCATTTAGTGTATGCTACCAACTCTCTATTTCATTTAGTGTATGCTACCAACTCTCTATTGCTTTTAGTGTATGCTACCAACTCTCTATTTCATTTAGTGTATGCTACCAACTCTCTATTGCATTTAGTGTATGCTACCAACTCTCTATTGCATTTAGTGTATGCTACCAACTCTCTATTTCATTTAGTGTATGCTACCAAATCTCTATTGCATTTAGTGTATGCTACCAACTCTCTATTGCATTTAGTGTATGCTACCAAATCTCTATTGCATTTAGTGTATGCTACCAACTCTCTATTGCATTTAGTGTATGCTACCAACTCTCTATTGCATTTAGTGTATGCTACCAACTCTCTATTTCATTTAGTGTATGCTACCAACTCTCTATTGCATTTAGTGTATGCTACCAACTCTCTATTTCATTTAGTGTATGCTACCAACTCTCTATTGCATTTAGTGTATGCTACCAACTCTCTATTTCATTTAGTGTATGCTACCAAATCTCTATTGCTTTTAGTGTATGCTACCAACTCTCTATTTCATTTAGTGTATGCTACCAACTCTCTATTGCATTTAGTGTATGCTACCAACTCTCTATTTCATTTAGTGTATGCTACCAACTCTCTATTTCATTTAGTGTATGCTACCAACTCTCTATTGCATTTAGTGTATGCTACCAACTCTCTATTTCATTTAGTGTATGCTACCAACTCTCTATTGCTTTTAGTGTATGCTACCAACTCTCTATTTCATTTAGTGTATGCTACCAACTCTCTATTGCTTTTAGTGTATGCTACCAACTCTCTATTTCATTTAGTGTATGCTACCAACTCTCTATTGCATTTAGTGTATGCTACCAACTCTCTATTGCATTTAGTGTATGCTACCAACTCTCTATTGCATTTAGTGTATGCTACCAACTCTCTATTGCATTTAGTGTATGCTACCAACTCTCTATTGCATTTAGTGTATGCTACCAACTCTCTATTTCATTTAGTGTATGCTACCAACTCTCTATTGCTTTTAGTGTATGCTACCAACTCTCTATTGCTTTTAGTGTATGCTACCAACTCTCTATTGCATTTAGTGTATGCTACCAACTCTCTATTGCATTTAGTGTATGCTACCAACTCTCTATTGCATTTAGTGTATGCTACCAACTCTCTATTTCATTTAGTGTATGCTACCAACTCTCTATTACATTTAGTGTATGCTACCAACTCTCTATTGCATTTAGTGTATGCTACCAAATCTCTATTGCATTTAGTGTATGCTACCAACTCTCTATTTCATTTAGTGTATGCTACCAACTCTCTATTGCATTTAGTGTATGCTACCAACTCTCTATTTCATTTAGTGTATGCTACCAACTCTCTATTTTATTTAGTGTATGCTACCAACTCTCTATTGCTTTTAGTGTATGCTACCAACTCTCTATTTAATTTAGTGTATGCTACCAACTCTCTATTGCATTTAGTGTATGCTACCAACTCTCTATTTCATTTAGTGTATGCTACCAACTCTCTATTTCATTTAGTGTATGCTACCAACTCTCTATTTCATTTAGTGTATGCTACCAACTCTCTATTTCATTTAGTGTATGCTACCAAATCTCTATTGCTTTTAGTGTATGCTACCAACTCTCTATTTCATTTAGTGTATGCTACCAACTCTCTATTGCATTTAGTGTATGCTACCAACTCTCTATTTCATTTAGTGTATGCTACCAACTCTCTATTTCATTTAGTGTATGCTACCAACTCTCTATTGCATTTAGTGTATGCTACCAACTCTCTATTTCATTTAGTGTATGCTACCAACTCTCTATTGCTTTTAGTGTATGCTACCAACTCTCTATTTCATTTAGTGTATGCTACCAACTCTCTATTGCTTTTAGTGTATGCTACCAACTCTCTATTTCATTTAGTGTATGCTACCAACTCTCTATTGCATTTAGTGTATGCTACCAACTCTCTATTGCATTTAGTGTATGCTACCAACTCTCTATTGCATTTAGTGTATGCTACCAACTCTCTATTGCATTTAGTGTATGCTACCAACTCTCTATTGCATTTAGTGTATGCTACCAACTCTCTATTTCATTTAGTGTATGCTACCAACTCTCTATTGCTTTTAGTGTATGCTACCAACTCTCTATTGCTTTTAGTGTATGCTACCAACTCTCTATTGCATTTAGTGTATGCTACCAACTCTCTATTGCATTTAGTGTATGCTACCAACTCTCTATTGCATTTAGTGTATGCTACCCACAACTCTCTATTTCATTTAGTGTATGCTACCAACTCTCTATTACATTTAGTGTATGCTACCAACTCTCTATTGCATTTAGTGTATGCTACCAACTCTCTATTGCATTTAGTGTATGCTACCAACTCTCTATTTCATTTAGTGTATGCTACCAACTCTCTATTGCATTTAGTGTATGCTACCAACTCTCTATTTCATTTAGTGTATGCTACCAACTCTCTATTTTATTTAGTGTATGCTACCAACTCTCTATTGCTTTTAGTGTATGCTACCAACTCTCTATTTAATTTAGTGTATGCTACCAACTCTCTATTGCATTTAGTGTATGCTACCAACTCTCTATTTCATTTAGTGTATGCTACCAACTCTCTATTTCATTTAGTGTATGCTACCAACTCTCTATTTCATTTAGTGTATGCTACCAACTCTCTATTTCATTTAGTGTATGCTACCAACTCTCTATTGCATTTAGTGTATGCTACCAACTCTCTATTGCTTTTAGTGTATGCTACCAACTCTCTATTTCATTTAGTGTATGCTACCAACTCTCTATTTCATTTAGTGTATGCTACCAACTCTCTATTGCATTTAGTGTATGCTACCAACTCTCTATTGCATTTAGTGTATGCTACCAACTCTCTATTTCATTTAGTGTATGCTACCAACTCTCTATTGCATTTAGTGTATGCTACCAACTCTCTATTGCATTTAGTGTATGCTACCAACTCTCTATTGCATTTAGTGTATGCTACCAACTCTCTATTTCATTTAGTGTATGCTACCAACTCTCTATTTCATTTAGTGTATGCTACCAACTCTCTATTGCATTTAGTGTATGCTACCAACTCTCTATTACATTTAGTGTATGCTACCAACTCTCTATTGCATTTAGTGTATGCTACCAACTCTCTATTGCATTTAGTGTATGCTACCAACTCTCTATTGCATTTAGTGTATGCTACCAACTCTCTATTGCATTTAGTGTATGCTACCAACTCTCTATTGCATTTAGTGTATGCTACCAACTCTCTATTGCATTTAGTGTATGCTACCAACTCTCTATTGCATTTAGTGTATGCTACCAACTCTCTATTGCATTTAGTGTATGCTACCAACTCTCTATTTCATTTAGTGTATGCTACCAACTCTCTATTTCATTTAGTGTATGCTACCAACTCTCTATTTCATTTAGTGTATGCTACCAACTCTCTATTGCATTTAGTGTATGCTACCAACTCTCTATTGCATTTAGTGTATGCTACCAACTCTCTATTGCATTTAGTGTATGCTACCAACTCTCTATTGCATTTAGTGTATGCTACCAACTCTCTATTGCATTTAGTGTATGCTACCAACTCTCTATTGCATTTAGTGTATGCTACCAACTCTCTATTGCATTTAGTGTATGCTACCAACTCTCTATTGCATTTAGTGTATGCTACCAACTCTCTATTTCATTTAGTGTATGCTACCAACTCTCTATTGCATTTAGTGTATGCTACCAACTCTCTATTTCATTT